>NW_018404519.1:616360-617267 GCF_002113885.1 Mizuhopecten yessoensis
CCCCCCCCTTTTTTTAGGCGGCGGACTGACCTTTTACGGGCCGGCCCATAATGGTCTGATCGGCCAGGAATGGGAACATATTAACATATTAAAATGCATCAAATAATGCACGGAGCTTGTATAAAAAAAATGTGGGGCTACGCCCCCCACATCCCACACGGTATCCTAGCAAATATTGTGGGTTTCCGTTATCTGATATTTTTACTATATTTTCCTTATTAAAACAATATTTGTTGGCATCGCTACGCTCGTCTACTTTGTATCTTGACCCTAAAGTTTTTTATTTTTATTTTACCACCTCCGCAAAACCCCAAGTTGCAACTTGCAACGCTCGGCGGAAATATACTAGCATAAGTTGCATAATCATATTATTGACCGGTCCTTATAGATGATCTGAAAATTAATACTTTTTATTGTAACCTTCCTAACTGCCCGGGCGATATTAATCATATCATTATACAAGAACGATAAAGTTTTTTTCGGCTGACAATATTATGTTTAATCGATTAAACATATCCATTCAATTATTTTGGTATTATATATATTGTTGGAACTGTTTAACTATATTGTATGTACAACATACTATCTCATTGTGGTACTTATAGCTTACCATCGTGTACGTACAAGAAAGTATCTTCACACAGCATACTATTGTGTACGTAGTAATAAGTTGTACGTACCAGAATGAGATGATATGCTGTACTTACAAGTATGATAATTCTAAATTAAATTTAAAGGTGACGCGTATGTGCCTCCTAAGTTGTACCATTTTAACCAGATAGCTTAGCAAATGTACCACTGTTGGTAATATGCACGCCCTTACATGAGTTAATCAGCGTGGACATTTCAGATATATCATTGTCTACACTAGTGAATTAGTCAACAATTATAAAACGCGAGACTATAT
>NW_018404519.1:617467-671292 GCF_002113885.1 Mizuhopecten yessoensis
AAAAAAATGTCAAACCATGACACTTCAACTATAAAATATACATGCTGTTACATTAGTGCATTTCACAATTATTTTATGTTTTTTAGCAAAAAAAAGCTCCAAAACTTTTTCGCCTCGCTTCGCTCGGTGACAGATTTTATTCTACGCCTCGCCCCCTCTTTCAAATATCCTAGAAACGCCCCTGTATATAGCTAGTGGCCTTGGGTGCCGCACTGATTTGAACTTACCGTTTGTTTACCAACTTAGTGACGCCATGAGTAACTCATTAATTAAACAGCAACGATGTTATAGTGTTATTTGTTGTTTTGTACGACAAACGTACCATGACTGAAGACTAGATTTATATTTTGACGGTGGACCATGCCAGTCACCTCTCGTATCCCCCTTGCGGGCGGGACGCCAAATTAGGTAATAATGAACAAGTCCCCTGTGGATTCATACATTTGTCATCACTAGGTTGCCCCTATAATAATACCATCTGACTTCTAAAACACGCTGTTGATAGAGAATTTGAACCGAAACATTAATTTTCTTTCCAGTACACCAAAAAAGTCTTTGGGCCATACTTAAAATATGTTTTTTTCTTCTTGTTAATTAAACATAAAAACAATCCTCAGAACACGGAAAATCGCTTCTGAGACGTTCTAGAAAACACATTTTTTGGGGGGAGATCCCCCAAACCCCCCTTACGGGAAGGGGGTCTGTACCCTCCCCCTCCTCGCGCTACACGCTCGGGCTGCTGCCTTTCACAGAACACCGTTGACTATTGAGAAAAATGTCTCGGCCCCCCCTTTTAGAAATTCCTGGATCCGCCCCTGAACAGTCTTTCCTTGCGAGATACTCCAGTCCGGCTTCTGATTTATATGGAAAGTGTTTAATTTACTGTTATTTTTTTTAAATCATCTTTAAAAAAAAATCATTTCACTCGGCCTAACTGGACCTTAATAGATGTACATAATTAAGGATCCTATTGTCGCAGTTCTCCAGCGGTACCACGGAATAAGATCTAAGTCCGTGGCAGTACCAAGAACTATAAGATACACTGTGATCAAATGTGATTTCGATTGATTTTACAGAAATATTCCAATGTTTTATAGCGCATAACTGAATTATTAATGTTCTCGGTCTAAATTCTTGGCCAAAGGTATGGTTCGCAACGTTACATGTGTTAAAAACACTAGCGTTTGGTAAGTCTATCTTTCAAAGGAAGGCACGTGATTGCAACTCTTGGTAAACGACGATGACTTTTAACCAATTCGAGTTATCATCAAATGGATTACGAAGAAACGGAGGCCGTTTTTTGTTAAGAGACCCGTGACATTTATACTGATGTTAAATTTCACATTCTAGATTTTTGGCTTTTAGGTTCTATTCCATTTTATATCTGATAGTGGTTTCACAAGCCCATAAGAAAATATCTATTTAAATATGACATATTTGTCGTCCACATCATGAAATGTCTATTGCAATATACAAATTGTATATAGTACATTTTTAAACGCATAAGAGGTAATTGTTTAAGAAAAAGTATATTACAATACATACATTGTATACTAGATGAAGCAAATATAACTGCAATTATACCAAAATTATCAAATAACAAAAAAAAAATCAAAATTGATGCAGATAGTCAGTTTAACCTCAGTAATTATATAATGCCTCAGTCACATTTGCGCCGGGTGCCGACCGGGAAGTAGGAATCGGCCAGCTTCCCGGCGTCCCGGGCGCCGGGGACTTGTTTCCGATGTCTGGGATTTGCCGTGAGTAATGTCACATTAGATATGAACACCGCACGGCACCCGCAAACACTTTACCGGATTAAATCGAACGGACATCTGAAGGATACCGTAGGGAGCCCGTAAGACTATCGCAAAATACTTCAAGGCTATATCTAACGATGGCCGGGCTGTCGTACGGTAGCCGGAAGACATGTTCGTGCGGCCGTGGGACACGGGCAACTTTGACCTCCGCGCTAATAGCGGCTCCCGGCAACGACCCGTGTGGCGTCTAAAAATCCGGCAGATCAGTGGTGGACCCAGGGGTGTTTCCCTAGTTGCCCGGGCAACACCATTTTTCTGTGTCCAAAAATAATGTGGACTTCTGTTTTTGAAGATTTTCCTCTTTTTCATATGGGATTTTCTTCTAATACAAAATGTATCAGAGACGTATAATTCATGCATTATACGTCTCTGTATGTATCAACTATGATTTTCTATGGCAAGCAGCAGTTTGAATATCTATATATGCCTAAGGGTGCAGTTGTCCAAACAAGGAGTCCACTACTTATACTCTAAACAGGTCAATTCAACTAGTTTATTCTGTAAGCCTTACGACTTATAAGATACAAAACACAATATTAATACATATTACCAGGTCAAACAGAGTAATGATGTACAGTAGTGTGATAATTGTAATCGTATCATATATACACACACACACACACACACACACACACAAGAATGTGATAATACTATAATGACTGAGAGCGCTTCTTAAAAGCAAATCTTATATATTTACCAAGATTACACAAATCATTTACATTATTAGCACTGAGCAATTGAACAAGTTTAAATACACTGGGACGACTAAAATAGTATGGCTTCAGGTACTATCTCACCCGTAAATCTGCATAAATAGGACACTTAAGGATGAAGTGAAACTCATCCTCAATATCATGAGTATCACATAATGTATAAACTTTATTGGACCTAGCTAAATTATTGTATCTTTCACTTTCAATATTGAGTTTGTTGGCGCTTAAGCGAATACATGAAATACTGTTCTTATACAACTGATCAATAGTTTTTTTAGGTAGTATTGCAGACAAAAATTATCTACTTAATGCTGATGCAATGTTCATTTTGGGGAATTCTGTATTTTAGACAAAATTTCTTGTACGTGTATATCATAAAATTTGTGCTCTATTAACTTGTACACAATCTTACTTCCATAAATACCCTAATCCTAACTTATTTAATTCTGATTGTATATTTATAATCCAATCATCATTATCTAATATTCTCTGTTCATAACATGCTTTCAATATACAATTGTCTGTTTCTTTCACTTTAACCCAGTATTTTAATATTTTCATTTTCCGAACAATATACATTGGAAGTTTACCTAATTCGCGCTAATAGCTCCCGGCGACGACCCGTGTGGCGTCTAAAAATCCGGCAGATCAGTGGTGGACCCAGGGGTGTTGCCCTAGTTGCCCGGGCAACACCTTTTTTCTGTGTCCAACATTAATCTGGACTTACGTTTTTGAAGATTTTCCTCTTTTTCATATGGGATTTTCTTCTAACGTCAACCATCCTGTGAACTATGATTTTATATGGCAAGCAGCATTTTGAATATCTATATATGCCTTTGGGTGCAGTTGCCCAAATTGCTTTTGATTTTGAAGGTTTTACGTCTGCTTTTACGGCCTTTCGGCCTTTCAGTAGACGAGAACAGATAGGAAATGGAAATAGAAGGGACAAAGTATGGAGAGAGAAAAGGAGAGAGTAGGAGAGGGTAGAGGTGGAGGAGATAGAAGTCGTCTGTCCTATTGACCTACAGGGGGGCTAGTATAATTTTGTGTGACGACTTCTGAGCCAAAAAACCCCCCATAAAACCCGTTTATAGCTCATCATGATGTTGGACGCGGTTAGAGAGGGGCGGAGGGGAGGTATGGCACACCAAGGAAGCCCCTGAAACAAGCCAAGCCGGTTTAGCCCTAGCTGATAGGAATTTACTTAAATCTAGTTTTTGAAGTCCGTCTAAAATTCGTATAAATATACCTAACACTTATTAAAAGTCTAAAATATCCTAACCTCTGAATCGGCGTTATCACGCCTTCGAAAATACCCAGTTGCCCAACAAGGAGTCCACTACTTACGGGATGTGTAGTGGAGCCCCCTGACTACTTATACTCTAAACAGGTCAGTGGTGAAAGCTCAACGGACTGACTACCTAATCGTATTGTTCTAATGTCACTGTGGTGATCACCCTGTCCGTTGAAAGAAGATAAAACCATCTGTTGGAATTAGGTATATATGTAAATTGTTATTTCAAAGGTAGAGTCCATTTCATGATAGATAAACCTGTATTTTCACCTGTGGTTTCATGTACACATGATCACCAGGAGTGATTTATTATACCTGTTAAAAAATGTAAATTTCAAAAATTTCAAAGACAATAAAGCATCCACCTTAGCATCACGTTATCAGGTGAATAATAACCAATGTTAGCATAAAAGCCTGGCATGTATATATATATCTTTTTTTACAGGTGTTGCCCTTGTACATATGCATGCATACAAATTCACAATAAAAGACAAATAGTCAAATCATAATTCATATTTATGACAAAATAAATCAATATTTAATTGCCAAAATGCTCGCCTAAACTACATGCACATGAAAGGCATGACACAAACATCAACATTTTAACCAAAAACCTACATTTTTACCATTGCTTCAGAGAATTTGTTAACACTCGCTCCGCTCGGCCATCATAAAATATAAATACTCTATGTTATAAAATATAACCTGGAATAATATCGCAAACTCAGAAAACTATTCTATGCCTTATTCGATCTGTTTGACAATGGAAATAATGTCCGATAAATTCTAGCTTTCTACGTTTGGCAGTGCTTGAAGAAGTTTAGTATTACATCTTCAGAGAAAAACAATCGCCTCGTTCTGCTCGGCAGGGAGATTATGATTGTCATAATCTCAGAAATAATGAAGTTCTATATATTGTTTGGTGCCAGAAAGTATAGTATACATGTAACCGACATGACAATTATAACTTATTGGGTTTTTTTTAGTCTTTTTCTGAGTTTAAAATTTTGGGCAACACCCAAAATTAATTCCTGGGTCCCCCCTGCAGATATAGTGGCCAATAATCTCACGGCGTCCTTATAATTACGGTACCCCGGCTTGCCGGCCGATTTTTGCCAAAACACTCATCGCCCGGGCGCCTTTTCGGAAATCGGCGCGAATGTGATTGAAGCATAAGTAAGACGTTATCGGGAGAAATATGCCGTCAAAGCATCAACGATATACGCAAGGTTAAACTTCACATGTAAAGATATCCCTTTTAGTATTGACCATTCAGAACGGTGCTTTCTATGCCCTGCATTCAAAACCGTAATTGGTGTCAGATCAATCGGGAATCGTCGGCACTTTCGGTAAAAAGAGAAAGCGCCGACGGTTCCCGATTGGTTTGAGAAAAGATACCCATTCAAATAGCGTCGTTTTACTTGAAAAAAAAATAAACAGAAAATTCCATGTTTTCCCAAATTGAATACCATATAACTCGAATGACAGAATATGTATCTTTATGAATTATAATATCATTCATGTGTACGTTAAGCCGTATGAATTCCCCCTTTTTTACACGATCAAGAATGTTAGCGAAGGCAGATTTCCTCTAACTTAGTCAAGTCTTCAACGTCAACTTTGCGTAAACACTAACATCTATAAACATCCTCGATATCCAGGGGTTACGCTCACTTTCGCTCTCTGCACCCTGGAATATGTCATGGCAAAAAAAAACCTGACCAGTTGCTAGGCTGATACCTGTCCTTTGAAGATTACAAAGGAGAGACGCCCGACTCCAAAGCCTGTCAATTTTTACCGTTACGTGACCCCGAGATTCTTTTGACGAACATCAAAGGATCGAATTAATCTTCTCGTCTCGTCCCCCATTAAGACCCCCTGTCCGCTAACATCCGGGAGCGATTAATGTAAGTTGATTTAATTTGTATAATAATTGTTGTAAAATAAATAAAGTATTGTTTTTACAGAACGGGATAAAATATGTGTGATGTTTCAAATTCATGTCACTGATATGATGAAATTAAAGATCATTCACTGAGGAAATCATTCTGGGGGAATGAAGCGGTGACTCTAAAGATAATATTTGTTGAGCTTTGTGGAAGTAAGTTATTTAAACGTTTTTAGGTACAATTAATATCCTCGGCATGCTCATTTTATTCGAATACCTTGAAATTGTTGTTCATAATATTATGTTCTCTATACAAATCAACAATTTAACAGCCACTTGGCCGGGCCGAGATGGTGTTGACCCAGATTAAATCAACGAGTTGACCAAGTTGATCACCGAGTTAAATCCCGTAATAAACGTTTTGCTAACACCCCTGAAGGTCGGGGATTGAAATAAGACATCGTTACAGTCCATTTATGTAGAAATCCCCCTGTGGAATTGGGGATTTGCAGTTAAGCCTACGAAAGTAGCCATAATACCCCCCCNCTGTCACATACACGACTGTCTTCGATCTCGAAAACCTTACACAACTCGGTAGCGAAGACGACCACATCCTCTTGGGTGCTTTTCTTCTTGACGAGGCTCTGTAGGCCCGCTACTGCCACCTTACAGATGCTACAGCCGACGGCACCGAAGTCCATCGTACCACACTTCGACACGAACCGTTTGTAGCTGGGCACCTTGGAGGGAAGGTACCGGTTCTCAAACATCGGATGAACCGTGTCTGCAGGGACTGCGACATCTCGTTCTGTTTCGCTGCCACTTTTGTACCGATTATAGACCCAGGGGGCACTTACCAGTGTCACAATGACAGCACACAGTGAGACGAGGAGAACGGTTTTCGCATCCATCTTGGCGCAGTGTAAATACACACGAACATCATGTGTATCATACGATCGTGTACGGTGACCCTCGCGTGACACGTCATCGCTCGGGTGACCAGATACTAGCGTCATAACAATGTACAGTTTGTCACAATGATAGTGTTAAAATGATAGGCTACTTCAGGGATGTGTTTTACCACAAATCCATGGCTACTTACATAATTTCATAGGTTTTTAAACCACGTTATGTGGCTTTTGAACAGCAGTCGTAAAACCGATGACACGGAAGTAGGAAAGGAGCGCCGTAACCGTAATAAATTATGAAGTCATATCATGTTAATACATATAAATACGTGGATTTGAAATAAATATTCACTCTAATCATAGAAACTTTCTCATGTGAAAACCTTTTATAGAAACATTGCCTTTTCAAACTACGACACGCCAGGGGCATACTTTCAGGGTATCTATTACATCTGTAGTTACAAGTTATACTTTCCTGTTTATCACTATGACCTAGTGCACGGTATGTGTCCTGCACTGTTTACATACAGATAGGATGACCGCATTGTCATTGTACGTACGACAGGCGTGACCATTTCGATTTTCCGAAAGTGAACTTTCCCTTTCCTGATCGTAACACGCTCTCAATCGTTCAGTATTTACGTAGAGAGATGGCAAGTTATTGAAAATATCTTTAAGTGTATAACAGATATCTGTGAATGAAGTAGAGATATCCTAAAAACTGATCGAAGATACATTTTCTATTAAATAGGTATATCTTATGAATTTATGTTGTTTTGTACACAGACTGTTCGAACCAGCACACATCGCATGCATTATTAAAGATATTATTAAGTTAATGAGTTATCTCCTGAAGTCTATGAGACAGATGATGATAATGAACATTCACGGTAAGTCTGTGGTGAATATGGCGTGTACAGTTCACCATACACATACTAAAAAGTCACACGATTGTTAGTGTGTCCGTCACACGGCCACATGACCATTTAGTTTCCGTAAGGACATATGAACCGGAAGTGTTTTTTGTTACACACAGCTGACGTATTTCCATATGTTTATTCTCTGTCCTGGCTCAATACAATGTTAGTGATGAACAAATCATCTAGAGTGTAGGGCTACACCATCAGAATTACAGCACGCATGCTAAACATGAAACTCTGGAAGATGTTAACAGTCAGAGCCCAACTGTCGGGGTATCAACCCGAAAACAAAGGTATTACATAGATATATGTACCTGTGTATTGAATGATGTAGATTAACGTTTCTAGAGCTGGGCAGTAACGTACGAACGACATAATCAGACGTGGTAGTCGTTCCTTGTGTGAAGACGACAGGGAAATACTACCAGAAGGGTTATGATTAACAATATCCCATGCTTTTTTATGGTCTTTTAATGAACACAACTCCTGGTCTGCAACGTTACATGTACATGTCGGAATATTTCCCTTTCAAGCCATACCAACATACAAGTGAATGATGAAAAAAGAACATGTTTCGTGGCATGCCGTCATTATCTTTACTGTGACGTCACAATTACGTCCCATATTAGATTCAGAGACAACCGTAACAAGCAAGCATTTTGGTGACGTAAGGATGTTCCAGGAATCTCGTTTGCACTGACGACAGACACTTCAATATCGAAAACATAAAGGAATATCTATATTTAGGTCAATAAAAACTAAATTTTTAGAATGTTAATATCAGGATTGAACGGCATTTTTTCCCAATTCCATACCGGTACGAAAACAAAATTAGTTACATACATATTTACCATGAAGAATATGTTTATGTAAACAATTTGCGTTCATATCAGTATAGAATTGAAAGGCGTGAATGGTTTCTTAATCCTCGTGTGACTGCTTTCTCACACCCCTGCATGGTCCATTGTGTTATCTCCGTTATAAACGTGATACGCTGTGCTATCTAAGGGCAGGTAGATTTTCAGCAAGATTTACTTAGGAATGTACAAGGTCTTAAACCAAGGCAGTCACAGCAACAACAAGCAAAGAGGGCACTTTAGAGACCACATGTAGCATTGATCTAATTTCTATTGATAAACACTCATATACACGTACGTAATGAAGATTTCCTATCATTATACATGGAGGAGCATTGGGGTAAACACATTATCTAAGGGACATAAGGGCAGGAACATCAGCGAATTTCTGGAATATTTGTCTCTTTCTTGACCAGCACTTTCTTTTGTCATTATGGTCAAATCAAAATTGGATACAACTGTATTGTCACTTCACTGTCACCACACTGTAGATAGAGAGTTTTCTTAAGAAAATATGTACACAAGAAAAATTGAACCAGGTTTTTATTAGTAAATGATGACAATTCACACCCCTACACAAGGTAATGGGATATCCAAGAACTACGGAATTAGACTGCTCGTCCGTGATATACAATGTAACAGAAAACAAAATCAAGGTTGTTTATCATCCGCATATCTTTAGAAAATCAAAGCGTGCTCAGCATACCTTGTGATATGACGTCAGGTTTGATAAAATGAGAAGACACGTCTATTTTTAGTAACGCACTATTATTATCGCATAGCGCACATGGTAAGCGATCGGGGAAAGCCGTATGCGATTCTCAGTGTTGTGTATTTGAGGCCCGCGCTCCGTCAGCAGTGCATGCGGCACCTATGTGCTTATTCAAATCCCAAGAAATCGACTTTGGTTTCAAACACTATCAACATGGCTAAAGTTTTGGAAGGACTCTTGGGCACACACGTTATTCGTGGTCAGGGAGACAAAGCCGAGAAAGTGTCGGTAAGCTCGCTTTGTGGACGGAATTCCGTGGTTGGCCTGTACTTCTCTGCACACTGGTGCCCCCCTTGTAGGGGCTTCACACCAATTCTTGTTGATTTTTATAAAAGTTGGAAACAAAAAAGTGAGGATGTTAAATTTGAGATTGTGTTTGTGAGCTGGGACAAAGATGCAGCCGGATTCACGGATTATTTCTCCTCTATGCCCTGGCTGGCGCTTCCATTTGACCCAGACAGACAAAAAAAGGTAAGTCGGTAAAAGTTAGCCAGGTGTACACGCTATTTACCTGTGAGGCTGTGAACAGGTATGTATACATCCCTGTATAAGTTACGGTACATGTAGTATATAGGATGGCGTATACATGGTGTGGACATCGGCTGCATGCTCAGATACCGTACATGTTCAACACTATCGTTGATCAGCAGCATGGAACAAGTTACTGTCGTCTGCAGGCTCGCGATCGTGGCCTGGGACCGTGTCTTGTAATAGATGGAGATGGTGGTGTTGTCAGCAGTACGATTAAATATGTATTTCCTATGTAGAATTTTATGAAGTGTGCATTCAATTTCCCCACAAAAATGTATAAAAAACAACCAAAACCATACGACTGATTTTGGTAAAATAGTGACATTTGATCTCAGTATTTTCAAAATTATTACCACATATTCATTAATTACCTTTGTTCCTAAATTATCCTTCTAGTTCAGATTATGGAGAATATTGCAAGTAAAAATTTCAAATATCTAGAATGATGATCAACATACATCCCCATGGGATATAAGGTATGACAAGTTAGCAACAAGGCTTATTGAAGGTGAAAAAGAACATGCAGCACATATAATTTTACCTGTAGACTGCACAACAACCTGAATAACAGCTTGACTTGTTTGGCTTGAGTACTGAGACTGGTTAGCTTAATGATTAGTTGTCATATTATATCCCATTGTCCTTTTTTTGAGTAAAAATTATGTCAGAGCCCACAACAAGATTCCTACTCGGAGATGTACCCAGAAAAAATGCCAAAAGGATGCCAACTGTTATCGCCCTGAAAATGGGCATATTTTGTTTTTGCTTAAAAATATATGTAGATTTTCACATTTGAAGTTGTAAAACAATTAATTGCTTCACCATTACATCATTACGCTGTGCTTAATTAATGTGCATTGTACACGGCCATGACTAGCCTAGGATATATTTTTAAAATGTTTTATTTTGGTTCCAAGACTGGGCAAAATTTCAACAACAAATGGCTCAGTTAAGGCCAGGAATAATTCAAAATGGTTCCAATTACAGGCTTATGATGCATGATAGAATTCCATGAGCCTGATACATTGTAGGGATCCCTGTGGTGATAATTGTAGGTGTCCCTGTGTGGTCAGTGGAAGGTAATTTTGTCATAAGTTAACACCATAGTTGAAAAATCATTTGTCTAAGAAAAGTAAATTCAAGCCATCAAATAAAACAAATATAATTTAGCTTCTTTTGGAATCATGAAATCAATCTTTATTTCCTCTGTAATTGGTCAATATTTGTTTTTGCAGAACATTGTCACCACAAGAAGTAAATATTTTATATTTCTACCGACTGTATAAGTTAATGTACTATAAAAATCCAGCAAAGTAACTTAAATTTTTATCTTGATCGTCTTGTTATACACTCTGGAATTATCAGGTACAAAGAATGATTTTAATGATTTTCCATTTTATGAGGTTAATGAAAGAAGTCAAGAACTTATAATACCATTTATGAGTTTTATGCAATTGGTTCCATTGTACAGTCTTCAATGTAGCCATCTTGATTTCATGCCTACATTGTCTGTCATAATGTCATGATGTCATGTCTAGACTATTGTCGGTCAATGTCATGATGTCATGATGTCATGTCTAGACTATTGTCGGTCAAAGTCATGATGTCATGCCTATGGTCTTCATAGTCACTATATCGTGGCTTGTCTGTCATGATGTCATGTCTTGTCTGTCATGATGGCATGATGTCATGTCTAGACTATTGTCGGTCAAAGTCATGATGTCATGCCTATGGTCTTCATAGTCACTATATCGTGTCTTGTCTGTCATGATGTCATGTCTTGTCTGTCATGATGTCATGATGTCATGTCTAGACTATTGTCGGTCAATGGCATGATGTCATGATGTCATGCCTATGGTCTTCATAGTCACTATATCGTGTCTTGTCTGTCATGATCATGTCTCTGTTCTGATGTTGGAATGGGTGGTATTATATGAGGTAAAATATGTTTTATTTAAGCATGAAACTGCTTTCAGTTGGTTATTCATTGGCAATGTGAATGCCAACTGGACAAAAGGCAAATTCAATAAAGTGTACTAGCACTTCATGATGGATTTGTCTTTGTACAGTTGTACAATACTTATATTTTTGAAATCTGTTTATCTTAGAGATAAAATTAAGTTTCACTTGCCATTAATATTATTGAGCATTTAGTTTCCAGATAATGTATTTATCGTATATACTTGTTCAATCATAATAGATTATCTGCCTGTCCAGGGACGGTCAGGTGTATCCAATGTAACAATTATGATGTCATAATAATGATGATGTCAACAATCGGCTCATGGCATTCACTGCCTGTATGAATGCCATCTTAATGTGGTAAAGTTATGTGGTGGGCATGCCATACGGTGGTAAATATTTGTGTGTTGACTGACTACATTGTACATGATCAGAAACATTCTGTTGTAACACATCAGTTTATTTCATAATTCCTGATATATCTATTTTAAACTCTGAAGTGCCTATGCATGCAGTAATCATAAATCTCAGGTGAAATTTTGCAGAACCAAGCTGTAGTGCTTGGTAATGTCTGTCTCCAGTGTGTGCTGCAGTGTCTTACATAAGGGGGAGTCGCTGTAGACAGCCAACAGTGATACCCAGCCTCAGATAGAGAATTTACTGCCCCTGGCTGAGAGCTTATGTTAGTTTTTTCTTCACCATCCCTTCCTTTAAAAATATCTAGTTACCTCAATACATAACACAGAAGATTGAAAACCAGGGCGTCTCTTCAAAAATTGAAGTGGATGTGTTTTTAATTTGTTTACTGCAGTATTATTTAATTACTTTCATACATGTCTGCATTTTTTCGTGTCTGTGAAGAACTTTCTGAATTTTTACTGCTTACAAGACTTTTTCCAGACAATGTCTACATGGATGGCCAGGTCCTGGAGATTGAATACAATTTGACACTGAATTATTAAACATATATAGTGTTCCATTCCATACATCTGTAGATGTTGTACAAATACTAGTTTAATCTTGATGCAAACATCCGTCTACTGTAAGTTTTTTTGATGAGAAGCTGCAAATATGAAATCAACTACTCTGAAATTCCCTTTTTTCATTTGTATTTCAATTTCAAAAATTCAAATTGTTTTTCAATAAACTTTGTAGTAGAATATTTCATTCACAATTTTGTTTTAAATATTGAAATAATGGAAGTGCTTTTTTATTGTTATGTAATTACATATAATTTTTTTAAGCTTTAAATTGTGAATTTTCCAGGTTTTATCAATTGTTTGATCTGTGGCACATGAGAGTAAAAACGGCTGTATCTGGGAAAAAAATCGGTGAGAAATATGAAAAAAACAATTGTTTTAAATTTTGCGATATTATGCATCAAGTAGGAATCAAGTAGAACAGCTGTCCGATTCCTCAGCATTGAGATGACTAATCAGTGAGTATCAGTTCCTAAATAACACAGTCGTGATTAATGGTACTGCCAATAAAAACACCATGTGTTATATAGCCTCATCTATAAAACACTACATTACAACACGGCCGTCTCCACTCCGTAGTTCACTCTGATAATGGCCAGCAGTCTTCTACCTGCTGGATTTTATTCACAAATTTGCAATTATTAATTGTGGTCCCAGTACTCATAATGTTTGGTGCAGTTAACTGGTGCTACAATGCCTGTGTAGAATGGGTAGCACACATGCAATATCATACTTTTCTCCCCCAGGAGAATTACACGCCATATGCTATGTGAATGTTACAAGAAAGTGGCATTATCAATAGCACCACAGTAGCAACATAGGAAGAAGTGATCACACTGTGCAGGAGAGTTGATTCTCTACTTAGTTCCACATACTATTTATGTGAGCAACATTTATGCCACATTTCACTCAATAAACACACCTCTTACAAATATAATCAAGGATTAATCTAGCCCATATTTACGCCCTGCCACAAAGTGTTTGCCCTGCTTGTATGTCTACCCAGTGTTTGTCCTGCCTGTAAAGTTTTCAGGTTTAGGTCAGTTCTGGACCAGGCTGCAGCTCGGGTCCTGTAGCTTCATATCCTTATGTGCCTTGTTGAGTACAGCATATGTTTCATGGATTTTTGTGACCTTCACCTTTGAACATGACCTCTGTGACCTTGGTTAAGATTTTGTGTTTAGGTCAGGTAATTAAAGACTATAAGTATTGCAGCTGCGTTCGTACAATTTTACATGTTAATGCCCCTGTATGAGTACAGCAGCATGTTGCATGACTATTTGTATCCTTGACCTTTGACCTTGATCTCTATGACCTACAGGTGTATCATTACAGAAATGAACATATCTCCAGATGTGATAAGTTGTACTTATCCAGATCAAACTTAGATTGATCACTGACATTCAAATGCATGTATTTAGGCATGCTATTTGTTGATTTGACTCTGCTTTATAAGACTTTTTAGTTTTCATTTATGTTAGAGGTGTCTTCTGTATATATTCTTCCTTTCACTACAAAAGGATGGAATTTGTCGTGATATCGAAGGATATACCACTTTTCCAATTAAATATTTGGGAGACATACTGCATAAGATATGTGTCTGGCAACTTGATGCTCCAGTTGCTCTTCTATCAAAAGGGTTTACATTAATGAACAAATTCATGCGTATTATTTGTATACATCCCCTAAAGGAAGTAAGAAGTGTCTGCTCCGGTATGAAATATGTCTTCACAACTCAAGCATGTAATCAGTAAGGAAATCAGTATTAAAAATGAGAATACTGGATATAAAACCTAGATATATCAAAGGGTATAATTTTGTTCAGGTCTTAACATGATGAGTGATTTATTAGTGATGTCTGGAATTCGAACTGGCCTTGATTGGATTTCCGTGTCCCTCATGTCTGTTTCATTGTCCCTTGTGTCTAGCTATGTTGTTGGTTAAGTGATATGGCCTAAGGATCCTGCTTTTAAGGATTTCAATAAACAGAAATTTTTCTAAAATTTTCAAATACTACACAATAGTGATATATCCAGATAAAATGAGTATTATTAATTTCTTAATTATTAAATATCATTTAACTTAATTTTGAGGACCCCCGTATCAGTGCCAAAAACTAACTAAGCATTGAGCCGTTTTTTCTGGCATTTCTAAACCTTTGATAAATCGGGACTATTAATGAGAAATATCTAAGATGAACAAAATCAACAACAGTGTTCTGAGTGTAGAAATTGAGCAGAGCTGGACACAGATTCGAACCCAAGACTTAGATTGCTATGTTTTTGCTCTCACTGATTGAGCTACCCAGTCAACGGAAGTGTCCTGGCCGAACGGTGCTACAGTTATTACTTATATTGTATTAAAGTGGAAGTAAAGGGGAGGTTACTCTATATAGGAAAAACCACAGAGCAATGGGACAGGGTTCCTTAACTCATTCACCCTGGAAGACGCATTCAAACTCCAATTTCAAGGTTAGAATAGTCCATTATAAAATTTCAGGGGTGAATGAGTTAAGCTCTTCTCATCTTGGAAAAAGGTAATTCAGGACATCTAAATACTTAATTGAATTTGATTCGTTTTACAATGATTATGAAACAATATATAAACTTACATTGATTAAATAATAACTCTTGGTGCCCCAGATAGAAACGTGCATGGAGTGTTAACTCATTCACCCCTGAAGCTTCATAATGAACTATTCCAACCGTTGATTTGAAAGAGTTCAAATGTGTCTTCAGGGGTGAATGAATTAATATAACAGGAAACCAGACATGAGTACCGGTACACAAACCAAGCTAAAATTCTAAATCCAAAACTCTTACAACCTGTCAAACCAAGGGGACATGTGGCATTGCCGTATACATTCTCAGTTCCTGGAGGGTTTTTTAAGTATTGTATGTCTTCTCTTCCTGGAGTTGTATACATTATGTAACATGCTGCTAGCCATCTGGCCAGTAGGAATTACTATATGTAAAGGGCATCCTGAGTGGGTTCTTAGTGGATCTAGCTGCTCTACTGATGGAGTACCAGGCTCATTTGGATGTAGTGTTGACAGTTTTTACCATATGGATGTATAGTGTACCATATTCCAAAGGTTCTGGTAGAATTCATCACAGAATCATTTTCACTCTTAAACCAGGGCATACAATTAGACTAGAAAAAATATGTTAAAGAAATTTAGAAGAATTATTAGCTTTAAGTTCTATACAGTAAACAAAAATCAATTACAGAGTACCATCAACAATTTGGGAATGGTTGATATTATTGCTGCCTAAAGTTGTTTGGTGTGACCTCTGTTGCTTAGCTAAATAAGAGCTAGTTCAGTGAGTTTGAACACAATTAACCTCCATGTAAGATCAGTCATTGCATGCACTTCATATCACTTACTATCTCTATTGAGGAGAGTTCTTTTGCCTGTTTCCTTGACAACAAATGTTGATTTTGCATATCGCCCATCTGTGATGGGTCATTTTATAGAGAATAATACATGCCTTTTTCCATATCACACCCAGTATCAACCCGAGACTGCAATATCAGCCCAAGGGCCGAAGGCCCGAGGGCTGATATTGGTCGATAGAAACTTCTATCTTATGATCTATTTTTCTTTTTGAAATATTGAAAAACGAAAAAAAATCCAAAAGGGGTGTGATATGGGTTTCGTGGGCTGATACGGGTTTTGGGGTGTGATACGGCGGGGGATGATACAGATTTTGGGGTGTGATACGGCGAGGGCTGATATGGGTTAGAGCAAATGTGTCGTATCGCATATACAAAAAACCCGTATTTATTAGTAAGTAGTATGTAATAAATAGTATTACCTCCATTGATCCACACAAAACGTTTCTAAATATTTCATATTTTAAAAAACGAAAATTAGTTAGCACATAAGTATAAAAACGTGGAGGCTATATGTTTATTGAGCAGAATTTATGCATATCCAATGATCATACTGCACACCGGTGCCACATAGATCATCGAGAGGTTTGAGGATGAGCATAACTTATGCATGTTGAGTCAGATATATGTTCACCTTGTAAATACATTGTACCACATGACAAAGTTGACACTAGAGTTGTTTTCAGAATTCATTTAAGAATGATTGGAATAAGAAGCCTGCTGCATTTATTAATCGTCACTTTTTATAGTTAAATACATTGACCATGTTGCAAACTTGTGACAGACTAGATTATGTTACCATCAGCTTTAATTTCTTGGTCTTCTTAAAGTTATAAACCCTAATGAATTAACCTGCTAATTATATTAATGAATTGACTCACTAGTTCTAAGATATTCGGGGGCCGTAGTGACTGAGTGATTAAGGTGTCTGCACTGTCCAAGATCATTTGCCCTCCACCACTGGGTCACAGGTTCGAGGCCTACATGCATGGAGCAGTGGCCAGGTACTAGTCGCAGGTTGTTGGTCCACCACCAAAACCCGGCTCATCCTTAAATAACCATAGCTGTTAATAGCCATTTATAGCTGTCAATCAACCCATCAAAAATATTATATAAGTTATGTGTATTTAGTGTGCACTACTACTGAAAAACATGGTCTGGTACAGGCTGTTAGTAATTATACTGCTTAAATCACTTCACTTTTTTAGTACAATTTTGATAACATTGAGATATCTCACAGCAAATTCATAATCAAAAATGAAAAGAAGACACTGAAATATATATTGTCAGTGAAGTGGTAAACAAAGGGCATACTATCAAGGTTTTACTCTAAACGAGGGACATTATAATGAAGTTTTACTTTAGATGGGCATTATAATGAGGTTTTCCTGTAGATGAGGGGCATTATAATGAGGTTTTACTGTAAATGAGGGGCATTATAATGAGGTTTTACTGTAGATGAGGGGCATTATAATGAGGTTTTACTCTAAACGAGGGACATTATAATGAGGTTTTACTTTGGATGGGCATTATAATGAGGTTTTACTGTAGATGAGGGCATTATAATGAGGTTTTACTTTAGATGGGCATTATAATGAGGTTTTACTGTAGATGAGGGCATTATAATGAGGTTTTACTTTAGATGGGCATTATAATGAGGTTTTACTGTAGATAAGGGCATTATAATGAGGTTTTACTGTAGATGAGGGGCATTATAATGAGGTTTTACTGTAGATGAGGGGGCATTATAATGAGGTTTTACTGTAGATGAGGGGCATTTTAATGAGGTTTTACTGTAGATGAGGGGCATTATAATGAGGTCTTACTTGAGATGGGCATTATAATGAGGTTTTACTGTAGATGAGGAACATTATAATGAGGTTTTACTGTAGATGAGGGGCATTATAATGAGGTTTTACTGTAGATGAGGGGCATAATAATGAGTGTATTTGAGTTACTGGTCCTAAAATGTTGGGACACATTTAATACGTACATTGTTTGTGTATAAAGTTAAACTTTGATATAGTCCTAAAACACATTTTGTGTATCCATAGTTAATGACATGAAGAGTGTTGTGTGTTGTTTATATTCTACTGATAGTCTTGTATATAACAGCTTGCGTGAACTGAACATTTGAGATACAGACAGGAGTTAAATATATTATAACACTCCACACAATTATCTCATTATGAGCTGGAGTATTATATATCATAGTAAGTCAACAGATGGTTTTCTTCTTCCTTATAACTTCTATCATCGGAGAGAAAACTCTAGTTCATCAGTTTGACTGCAACTGACACAACATGCTGGTTTGTGGAAGTCTTAGAGCTCAGTTAGTGGCTATGACAGTCAGGTTTAATTTACACAGTTGTTAGAAAGATCAGAATTCAAGGGATATAAATCCTGTTCATGCTAAGGCCAGATTGTAATTTAAACTTGTATTGTCAAACAAATTTTAAAACAAAGGAAAGATTTCAAGCCTTTCTTGTAGGAAAAGATCCAAATGTTTCAGAAAATAATGAAATATGATGGAAAAACAAAATCAATCGAAATAATGATTACCATAGTCGTGATTTTTCACAGTGAATTCATATTTTGGTGTACATGTCTGTGATAACATAAAAGGTTTTGTCAGGTCATGCCAAGGTCATTTTGGACTAGTCTACATTACCTGGGTACATGCTTGGTCTCAGTCTAATTTTGTCAATGTGTCAATATTTGGAACCTCTATTACACTTAAAACTTGTTTGTTAAACATTTGTGAATACATGTATCATTGTTTTTTTTCTGTATACCTTTTGGGCCGATAATGGGCCCCAATTCCCAATTAAAACTATTTCATATTTATGCCTTATTCCCAAAATTTGAAGTTTACTCCTGAAAATTTCCTTCCCAATTGGTATATTTTTTCCCAAAATGAGACAAAAAGGCCCCACTGTGTATGTAAACTTAAAGTAATTTTAGACAATGTTCCAGTTTTAATCTTGATTTAAGGCATTATGTTGCATTCTTGAGATGGGAGAAATTGATAAGAGTGTGGAAGCATATTTTTACCAAATAACATGACTACAGGTGAAAATACTTTGTTAAATTTTACATTATAATTCTCATGGAAAAAATGATTTATAAATGAAATTACATTAAACTTTGTCACTAAAATCATGAGAGAATATCCTGGATTTAACTTTCTCTTATTTGGGTTGCGCACACATGTTAACTTTTAAATATTTCCCCCCTATTTCTACAGGTGTTTCTACTGCCATTTTAATAACGGCTTTCTGAAGTTGGCTTGTTGATATATTTTTCTAATGAAGTACCTGAATAAGAGGATGTCGAGGATAACCTACCCTTATCACAGCCTATTAGAACACTATCCCAGCTCTATATCTAGTTACCACTGATGATTGGAGGATAATTGTCCATCTCTATGACCAATTTACCCTGGCTGAGATAAAACAGAGTGAGAATTAGTGACCCCACAACTCAAGTGAGTGGTAAATCGTCTTAGGATGGTTGGGGTTGAGTGATTGATGGGGAGGAGAGTAGCCAACTCCTGTGACAGGAGTTACCAAGGTAACAAAATATCCAGTTATTGGTAGCATGAAGACTGTAAATAATAAATACTGCAATCAAAGGTGTAAATTTCCCCAACAAAATAAGTCTGGTTAGTTTATTGCTCTATCCATAACATGACTGTTATCTAATGAAAAAAGACTGGTCGGATTATTGCTGTTCATACTATGTAACTATTCTCTAATGAAATAAGTCAGATTAGCTTATTGCTGTACATAATGTGACTATTCTCTAATGAAATAAGTCTGGTCAGCTTATTGCTGTACATAACATGACTATTCTCTAATGAAATAAGTCTGGTCAGCTTATTGCTGTTCATACTATGTAACTATTCTCTAATGAAATAAGTCAGATTAGCTTATTGCTGTACATAACATGACTGTTCTCTAATGAAATAAGTCTGGTCAGCTTATTGCTGTTCATACAATGTAACTATTATCTAATGAAATAAGTCAGATAAGCTTATTGCTGGACATAACATGACTGTTCTCTAATGAAATAAGTCTGGTCAGCTTATTGCTGTACATATTATGTAACTATTCTCAAATGAAATAAGTCTGGTTAGTTTATTGCTCTATACATAACATGTAACTATTCTCTAATGAAATGAGTCTGGTCAGCTTATTGTTGTATATATAACATGTGCCTGTTTCATAATTGAGTTCTGGTTAGCTTATTTCTGTTTACCTGACATATAACTATAGTTAAATAAGTCTGGTTAGCATATTGGTGTATACAAGTGTATATAATATAAAATAGTTCTCTAATCAAATAAATATAAGCTAAGTAGGGCCCTAGCTGGTCCACCAGAGGGAAGTATTGGTTTTCCTCTTTCAGTCAGTCTGTTATTCAAGAGCATATGATATCTTGTATACTGTGTTACTTACAATCCCCAAAGTTTGCAGGTGAGGACTTGTGTCTGACTATATACAGAGTTATAGCCCTTTGTTCACTGTGAATCACATTGTCTGTGGCATTTCTCATATATATTTTTATCTACTGTTACAAAAGTTTGTATGCAAGTAGCTCTTGGCATGGTGCTGAGTCAAGCACTACACTCAGGTCTTGTCTCCTGCGATGGGTCTTTGTACTTTTTGATACTGTCGTTGGTGCAGAGATAGGGGACTATTGATTGATTGATTGTTTGCAATACTTGGCCTTATTGCAAATTGATGATTGTTGCCACTGCAAACCTCCTCGAATTGTAATTTAATAGTCTGGTTAATTTAAAGATGTATAGATGCATTCAAAACATGTAAATCCATCCTCTTAAGAAAGTGGTTAGATTATTGCTGTATTTGTAACTTTTTTTGAAGGAAATCTTCTTTTATTAGCGTTCTGGTAGTTCTGCATATTTTATTCTATGAAAATTCTAATGTTATAAAAATAACATAACATTTTCTTGACTTAAATAGCCTATTACTATTAGAGATTTTCTTGGTCAATATTGTTTTCACTATCTTATCTATTTCAAAAATGTTCCACAATGTAAAGTTAACTCTGCTGTTGAAGGTGAAAAAAAAGTTAAAGTATGATTAGGTTAAAATTTCTTGTTTTGAATATATTTGTGAAAATTTAAACCATCTTTTCAAACTGTTGGTTTTTAGCTCACCTGGCCCAAAGGGCCAAGTGAGCTTATGCCGTGGTGCGTCGTCCGTCGTCCGTCTTCAATATTTTACTTTAAACAACTTCTTCTGGATAACCAAGAGGCCCAGGCTGATGATATTTGTCCAGTTGCATGCTAGGATGAAGGGCTACCAAGCTTGTTCAAATGAATGACCTTGACCCATTTTCAAGGTCACAGGGGTCAAATATTATAAAATCTTCAAACGACTTCTCAATAACCAAAAGGCCCAGGGTACTGATATTGGGCCTGTATCATGCTTGGAGGAAGGGCCACCAAGTTTGTTTAAATGAATGACCTTGACCCACTTTTCAAGGTCACTGGGGTCAGATGTCTCAAAATCTTCAAACGAATTCTTCTCAATAACCAAAAGGCCCAGGGTAATGATATTGGACCTGTAGCATGCTGGGATAAAGGGCTACCAAATTTGTTCAAATGAATGACCTTGACCCACTCTCAAGGTGGCATGGGTCAAATGTCTTAAAATCTTCAAACAATTTCTTCTGAATAACCAAAAGGCCCAGGGTACTGAAATTGGGCCTGTAGCGTGCTTGGATGAAGTACTACCAAGTTTGTTCAAATGAATGACCTTGACCTATTTTAAACCTAGTGTCCTTCTTTGACATTCAAGGTCACAGGTGTCATATGTTTAAATCTTTTAATTGGTTCTTATGAATCAAACACTGATATTCCACATGTAGCTGTATTTTAGTCCACTTTTAAGATTACAAGTGTGAGATTAATATCAGGTGAGCGATGCAGGCCCATAGGGCCTCTTGTTCTCATTTAACTTCCTTTTTTTTCGTGAGTTTCAGCGGATTGTCTAAACACCCATGTACTTTTTACATTCCATTAACATTTTGGAAATGTTGTGGCCAAATTTTGTGATTATGTCAGATCTTTTGAATCAATGGAATTAAAGAAATGAAAATTGAATTGATTTTCTGTCAGAATAGAAATTTTAATATGCTTCAATCGGAACATAAAGTACGTCCTTTCATTTCAACAATTTGATAGGTTGATGTCAAAAATATTGCCAACCTACCCTATTTTTTCTGAGGATGATGCCAAAAGCACAAGTAAAAAAATGTTTGGCCTAAGGCATATCATGTCAATTTGTGGTGTATTTTTGTGTACAATAAAAAAAAACAGAACACAAAAACTGAAATATACAGGACTTCCAGTCTTTTAAATACAGTGAAACAAGGTACATTTGTACATCTGACATGTGACACAACAAATTGGTCATATTAGACAGAATGTTGGTATACACAGGTCTTATTTAGTAAACTATTGGATGACATCATTATGGGAAATAAGACAAGATGTCAGAACATTCAGGGTCAGATTAGACAGGTTAGAATACTGAGGGGTCAGATTACTCTGGGGTTAGATTACACAGGGGTTAGATTACACAGGGGTTAGATTACACAGCGGTTAGATTACACAGGGGTTAGATTACACAGGGGTTAGATTACACCGGGTTGGATTACACAGGGTTGGATTATGCAGGGGTTAGATTACACAGGGGTTAGATTACACAGGGTTAGATTACACAGGGTTAGATTACACAGGGGTTAGATTACGCAGGGGTTAGATTACTCTGGGGTTAGATTACACAGGGGTTATATTTCACAGGGGTTAGATTACTCTGGGGTTAGATTACACAGGGTTAGATTACACAGAGTTAGATTACACAGGGTTAGATTACACAGGGGTTAGAGTACACAGGGGTTAAATTACTCTGGGGTTAGATTACACCGGGTTAGATTACACAGGGGTTAGATTACACAGGGGTTAGATTACACAGGGTTAGATTACACAGGAAACAGAACATTCAGGGTCAGATAAGATAGGATAAAATACTGAAGGGTCAGATTACTCTGGGGTTAGATTACACAGGGGTCAGATTACACAGGGGTTAGATTACACAGGGGTTAGATTACACGGGGGTTAGATTACACAGGGTTAGAATACACAGGGGTTAGATTACTCTGGGGTTAGATTACACAGGGGTTAGATTAGATAGGATAGAATACTGAGGGGTCAGATTATTCAGGATGTCAGAATATTCAGGGTCAGAATTGAGAGGAGAAACAGTTGGTATTATAAACAGGTAGGCCATGATATAATATGTCAGTGATTGAGCAAGTATTTAGCTTTAAAATGATTACGTTTTATAGGTCCATTTCAACATGTTCCACCAATTTTTCCTATTATACGGAACATAACAATTCATTTTATATGAGCAGCGCTAGAAACCCATCTGTCAATTCTATTAATGGGCATGGCAATATTTAAACCATAACTGTCGGAAACCAGAGCAAATAATGTCGAAATTGTATAATATCCTCTTTTTGAAAACGTCTATTGTATTTACTTGAAATCGATAGTTATATTTTACAGCAAATGATTTATCATTCTCGTAGTTAAATGTGGCATTTATGTAGAACAATGCACACTTTTTATGCTAACATTATAGAAACACTAAAAACATGCTACAGACATGCTAACAACTCCAAACTGAATATCAACAGGAAAATCGTGAAATATGTGTTTACCATTAACTCAATTCTGTTGAAATATCGCGGCCGCCTATGTACAACAGCATCATGAGGTTCTCGTTACACATTCCCCTCCTATTTATATTACTGAGTGCTGCTCCGGCAAACCTGTCTGGCTTAAACATTGGGAAAATGGGAAAACTATCTGTCTTAAAACATAAAATATCCTAAATAAATAAGTTTAAAAAACGAACATGGTGGTTCTAGTAATTTCATAAAAGATAAATGTTGTTCATATTTGAGTAATATTCATATTGAATTAGAGAAATAAAAAGATAAGCTTGCAGTATTTTTGACAAATAAGTTGTATGTTGCAGGCAGTACAAATCATACTGGTATCAGAGAGGTCTGCTATCTATTGAGCTGTGATGTACTTAATTTCCAAACAACCCTTAGTCTACCATATTTCCTGTAACTGTTAGAAATACAGTAGGTAGGTATACATTATGAGTGCAGATCAACTCTACATTCGAAGAAAATATTTTTGATACAATAATGATATAAAAATGCAAACTCCAATGAAAGAAATAAGTAAATGTTGATTTGTTTTCCAGAGTAAGATTGAATAATTACTTAAACTACAAGTTATTAAGTTTGTCCAGAATATTTACTAGAGTCACGTCCACTAATGTAAAAAAAAAAATGAATGTAGAGAAAAGTGGTTCAACAACGAGGGACAATGTCATTAGTGATTAACCAACACTTCTGTAATTTATGGGATGAAACACGGGAAATGGTGGTACCTTTAATTAAATTTCTCTTTTAAATTTGACTTTTGAGGAAAGTCCACATGTAAACTTAGAGTTTGAGGATTGAAAAGACTTTCAAAGATCATTTGTGAAACAAGAACTGTGCTTAACTCCGATAATTGGAGGCTGCAGTTGTATTAAAAAAAAATCGATTCGGTGAACTTTGAGAAACATTGTCCGGTCGTCAGTGATAAAACAGTCCTGTTTGGTGTTACAACCAATCTCCTTCAGGCCTTTCCAGCAGCACAGGAATAGCTTCAAAATTGAATTAATGTTCTGATAGGCTTCAGACGTAAGCTGTCAAAATATCTGTCTTGTGGTTTAAAATTTCATTTGGAGAGAACATTTATTTCACTTAAAGTTTATATCCAGTGAGTCATAATAAAAGTCAGCTGTAAGGCCTGATATCATCAGATACTTATGTTTCATCTTCTGTGAAATTCCTACCATGTAAAGAAATTAGGTTTAATTAAAAAATTGACGGGGAAATAAATTACTTGATAAAGTAGATGTAGTAATCATTAATGTTTATTCTGAGCCATGTCCTTTAAATTGGTGAGATAGAATAAATAGGTTGTTATATTCTGTAATAGACACATATGTTTGGGGTTACTCAGTAGAGAAAATTGGTAGGATATATATCATTGCTAAAGTGAGGACACGCTTTTGGAATTTCTATTTTAATACTGGAGGATCAATCTGAAATTTGAATATCTAAAAATTGATAAAGATGTGGGTTTAATGTATGTATTAATGTTTTAAGTGAACACAACTTGAATAAATCAAATTGATACATATAAAAAATAGTCTCGGAATGGTAAGTTTTCTGATCTGTTTATTACATTTCTAGAAACAGCAGGAGGTTGCCAGTCTGACAAGTCAAAAGTAATGTGTGGAGACATTTGGTTGGGCATCACCTTCATACACCGGTACCTTCTTTGTGTCAAAACATTTGTTTAGACATCGCAACCATAATGTTTTGTGTCAGGACATTTGGTTGGACATCACAACCATATCAGGTTTGTGTCAGGAAATTTAGTTGAAATCACAGCCATAATGTTTTGTGTCAGGACATTTGGTTGGACATCACAACCATAATGTTTTGTGTCAGGACATTTAGTTGGACATCACAACCATAATGTTTTGTGTCAGGACATTTGGTTGAAATCACAGCCATAATGTTTTGTGTCAGAACATTTGGTTGGACATCACAACCATCTCAGGTTTGTGTCAAAACATTTGGTTGGACATCAGAACCATATCTGGTTTGTGTCGGAACATTTGGTTGGACATCACAACCATATAAGGTTTGTGTCAGAACATTTGGTTGGACACCACAACCATATCAGGTTTGTGTCAGAACATTTAGTTGGACATCACAACCATAATGTTTTGTGTCAGAACATTTGGTTGAACATCACAGCCATATATCATGTTTTTGTCAGGACATTAGGTTGGACAACACAACAATATCAGGTTTGTGTCTGAACATTTGGTTGAACATCACAACCATATCAGATTTGTGTCAGGACATTTGGTTGGATATCACAACCATACTGTTTTGTGTCAAAACATTTGGTTGAACATCACAGCCATATATCATGTTTTTGTCAGGACATTTGGTTGGACAACACAACAATATCAGGTTTGTGTCTGAACATTTGGTTGAACATCACAACCATATCAGGTTTGTGTCAGGACATTTGGTTGGACATCACAACCATATCAGGTTTGTGTCAGGACATTTTGGTTGGACATCACAACCATATCAGGTTTGTGTCAGAACATTTGGTTGGACATCACAACCATTAATGTTTTGTGTCAGAACATTTGGGTGAACATCACAGCCATATATCATGTTTGTGTCAGGACATTTGGTTGAACATCACAGCCATAATGTTTTGTGTCAGAACATTTGGTTGGACATCAGAACCATAATGTTTTGTGTGAGAACATTTGGTTGAACATCACAGCCATATATCATGTTTTTGTCAGGCCATTTGGTTGGACATCACAACCATATCAGGCTTGTGTCAGAACATTTGGTTGGACATCAAAACCATATCAGGTTTGTGTCAGAACATTTGGGTGGACATCACAACCATATCAGGTTTTTGTCAGAACATTTGGTTGGACATCAGAACCCTAATGTTTTGTGTGAGAACATTTGGTTGAACAGCACAGCCATATATCATGTTTTTGTCAGGCCATTTGGTTGGACATCACAACCATAATGTTTTGAGTCAGAACATTTGGTTGAACATCACAGCCATAATGTTTTGTGTCAGAACATTTGGTTGAACATCACAGCCATATATCATGTTTATGTCAGGACATTTGGTTGAACATCACAGCCATAATGTTTTGTGTCAGGACATTTGGTTGAAATCACAGTGATAATGTTTCGTGTCAGAACATTTGGTTGGACATCACAACCATAATGTTTTGTGTCAGAACATTTGGTTGAACATCACAGCCATATCAGGTTTGTGTCAGGACATTTGGTTGGATATCACAACCATATCAGGTTTGTGTCAGGACATTTGGTTGGATATCACAACCATATCAGGTTTGTGTCAGGACATTTGGTTGGACATCACAACCATATCAGGTTTGTGTCAGGACATTTGGTTGGACATCACAACCATATCAGGTTTGTGTCAGGACATTTGGTTGGACATCACAACCATATCAGGTTTGTGTCAGGACATTTGGTTGGACATCACAACCATATCAGGTTTGTGTCAGGACATTTGGTTGGACATCACAACCATATCAGGTTTGTGTCAGGACATTTGGTTGGACATCACAACCATATTGTTTTGTGTCGAGACATTTGGTTGGACATCACAACCATATCAGGTTTGTGTCAGAACATTTGGTTGAACATCACAGCCATATATCATGTTTTTGTCAGGACATTTGGTTGGACATCACAACGATAATGTTATGTGTCAGAACATTTGGTTGAACATCACAGCCATATATTATGTTTTTTTCAGGACATTTGGTTGGACATCACAACCATATCAGGTTTGTATCAGAACATTTGGTTGGACATCACAACCATATCAGGTTTGTGTCAGGACATTTGGTTGGACATCACAACCATATCAGGTTTGTGTCAGAACATTTGGTTGGACATCACAACCATAATGTTTTGTGTCAGAACATTTGGTTGAACATCACAGCCATATATCATGTTTGTGTCAGGACATTTGGTTGAATATCACAGCCATAATGTTTTGTGTCAGGACATTTGGTCGAAATCACAGCCATAATGTTTTGTGTCAGAACATTTGGTTGAACATCACAGCCATATATCATGTTTGTGTCAGGCCATTTGGTTGAATATCACAGCCATAATGTTTTGTGTCAGAACATTTGGTTGGACATCACAACCATATCAGGTTTGTGTCAGGACATTTGGTAGGACATCACAACCATATCAGGTTTATGTCAGGACATTTGGTTAAACATCACAGCCATAATGTTTTGTGTCGAGACATTTGGTTGAAATCACAACCATAATGTTTTGTGTCAGAACATTTGGTTGGACATCACAGCCATCTCAGGTTTGTGTCAGGACATTTGGTTAAACATCACAGCCATAATGTTTTGCGTCAGAACATTTGGTTGGACATCAAAACCATATCAGGTTTGTGTCCCCCGATTTGGTTGGACATCACAAACATAAATTTTTTTGTCAGGACATTTGGTTGGATATCACAACCAAATGTCCTGACACAAACCTGAGATGGCTGTGATGTCCAACCAAATGTCTCGACACAAAACACTATGGCTGTTATGTTTAACCAAATGTCCTGACATACACCTGATATGGTTGTGATGGCCTACCAAATGTCCTGACCCAAACCTGATATGGTTGTGATATCCAACCAAATGTTCTGACGCAAAACATTATGGCTGTGATGTCCAACCAAACGTCCTGACAAAAACATGATATATACAAACCTGATATGGTTGTGTTGTGATGTCCAACCAACTGTTCTGACACAAACCTGATATGGTTTTGATGTCCAACCAAATGTTCCGACACAAACCCGATATGGTTGTGATGTTCAACCAAATGGTCTGACACAAAACAATATGGTTGTGATATCCAACCAAATGTATCGACACAAAACATTATGGTTGTGATGTCAAACCAAACGTTCTGACACAAACCTGATATGGTTTTGATGTCCAACCAAATGTTTTGGCACAAAACTGATATGGTTGTGATGTCAAACCAAACGTTCTGACACAAACCTGATATGGTTTTGATGTCCAACCAAATGTTCTTACACACACCTGATATGGTTGTGATGGCCTACCAAATGTCCTGACCCAAACCTGATATGGTTGTAATGTCCAACCAAATGTCCTTGCACAAACCTGATATGGTTGGACATCACAACCATACTGTTTTTTGTCAGAACATTTGGTTGGATATCACAACCAAATGTCCTGACACAAAACATTATGGTTGAGATTTCAACCAAATGTCTCGACACAAAACACTATGGCTGTTATGTTTAACCAAATGTCCTGACATACACCTGATATGGTTGTGATGTCAAACCAAACGTTCTGACACAAACCTGATTTGGTTGGACATCACAAACATAAATTTTTTTGTCAGGACATTTGGTTGGACATTACAACCATATCAGGTTTGTGTCAGGACATTTGGTTGAATATCACAGCCATAATGTTTTGTGTCAGGTGTAAGCCTCAAAGCATGATGCCTTTTATCTCAGTTCAGTACTGAAGACATGTTCTATATTTGTGATAATGTAGACTGTTAAATGAGATGCATATATCATTCAAAGGGAAGAGTCAATTATTACAGAAAATACAGTACATATATTTCATGTTCCATATTTGTAATAAAGTGGGCTTAGTATATACTGGCCAGTACCATATTTGTTATAAACCAGCAAGAGCTATTATCGACTATTCAAGTCTTTATGACATGCCACACTGACAGGGTTTTTGAGATTGATCACGCTGTTCTTTAATGTCCAGAGTGTTAAAATATCCTGAGAGCTTTCAGTATACTTTTGTCCCCATAAATAGCTGCTCATTCCCTCCAGAAGAGACTGCGCCATCATTTGGTATATACAAAGCTAATAAATACGTCTCCGGTACAAAAAGAAACCTAGAAAGAATTTAGATACACTGTATAAAGATAAGAACAATTTTTTAAATGAGAAAACGACAGTTGTGATAAGTTTAAGAATTTGGACAGTTCCCATATTTCACATGCATATTTATCTGGTACAAAGTGTCTATCAATTCATGATGTAACATGGCATCTACTGTTGCTTTGTCTGTCTGTCCATATGGAAGAAAGACATGCTATAACTTGTAACTTGCTCTGCGTGAAGGTTATAAGCTGTAATTAATTACCTCACCCTATTTGTAAAATTTTAAGCAACTTTTTAAGAACTATAGTATAAGGTGTGACACAGTCAGTGATACGCAGTTGTGGTAATTGATTAAATGTATCCAGAGGAAGTACAGGTCAGAAAGTCAAAACCAATGAATGCGTAACTGGGCTTATTCAATCTATGAGGGTATAGTCGTATAGGTGCAGCTAGTATATATGGTTATGTATATTCTCAACTGACCAGCTATGCACGTATCAATAAAATTGTTTATAATTGCTTTATGGACCGTATATGCATGATAGATGATGGCTGGAGGCAACGTTATAATCCTAGTAACATGGATGATGTGGGTATGGGCTATAAGAACAGATAATGTCACAAGGGCTAGTCGGCTAGAGACTGTACTTGAGTACAACTACAGAAAACAGACCATTCTAACACTTGAGGTTACCAGAATAAACTTCCAACTGACCATCAACACTTTGTTCACTGGTGTTTTGTTACAAAGGCCTAGAGTCATGATGATTGATCTATTTTTAGCTCACCTGCCCAAAAGGCTAGTGAGCTTATGCCATGGTGCCCAACAATGTTTGAAATCGAAAATCACCTTGACCTACTTTCAAGGTCACTGGGGTCAAAAGTGTCAAGTACTTAAAACGACTTCTTCTGAAGAAGTTGTAAGGTATAGAATCTTAATAAAATGGCTGGTTTCTTCGTTTCCTAAATCCCAACAAAAGTTGGGAAAAAAACCCCACCTTGACCCACTTTCAAGGTCACAGGGGTCAAATATGTCAAACTTATTTAACAACTTCTTGTGAATATTTGTCTGGTTGTTTCTTGGGATTGAACCTGACAATGTTTGGGAATGAAAATGACCTCAACCGACTTTCATGGTCACAGGGGTCAAATATAGCAAAAACTGCGAACAGCTTCTCTTGAAGAAGTGAAAGAAATGCATGGAGTTGTTATATTTGACAAGTAGCTTCCTTGGATGGAGCCCAACAAAGTTTGAAAATGACCTTTACCTACTTTATCCTATTCACGGCTTTATCTTAATCTTATTTGATATAGAGTATCCTTGGCTCAACATGATTAAATGTTGTAGAAACCATGCCCCCATCCCAATGGGGACAGGAGAATGGGACCCAATATGGTAAGGGTGTTGCTGAGAGACAGAGCCAATATTTGGAAATATTTGTAGTACAGTATAACATTTATTTAATATTTTGCTTTGACTGCTTAAATATCCAGGTGAGCGATACAGGCCCTCTGGGCCTCTTGTTTGATTTGTGGTAGTGGGCTCTGTCAACTCTAGATCTGTTCAAACAAATAACCTTGACCTGCTTTAAAGGTCATCGGGGTACAATAATGAATTCTTAAGAACAACAAGGCCAGAAGTCATGATATTTGGTCTACTTCCTAATGGGGTAGAGGACAGCCAAACTTGTTCAAATAAAAATCATCTTGACATACTTTTAAGTTCACATGAATTTAACTTATTAAAACCTGCAATCTTCATGCTATTTAATTCAAATTACCTCTTACAATGTATAAAGAACTACATGTATACAGCTTTGACTCAAGTTCCTTTTTTCTGGAAGGTAGACCCCCATGATAAATGAACTTGTTCTGCTTTCAAGGTCACAGGTGTCAAATTTCAAAATTGAAAACAATGTCTTCTATTAGAATAATAAGTCATACAGTGGTAATTTTCACTCTGTAGATTGTTCTGGTAGGATATCAGTTTTTGGTTTTTGAATAGCCATTTCACAATTCATAAGGAGTGTGTATTTCATATAGGGCTGCAACGATACCATAACAGGACGATACCATAACAGGACGATACAATAACAGGACGATACAATAACAGGACGATACCATAACAGGACGATACCATAACAGGACGATACAATAACAGGACGATACAATATGTATCACGCTGCTGTGGTCAAGATATGATATGAATAGTGATAAATATCATACCAGTAGAAACAAAGCGAAAGATTTGTTGCAAACTTTTAATGGCAATATCACAACTGGAAATAGACTTGGTCCAAAATAGGCTAGTCTGGCACCCCGTCTCTAGAATATTGAATCATTTAGAAAAAACAACTAACTCTAAATCTTATCACCTGGATGTCTGATTCCTAAGTTCTAAACTAGGGGGAGATAAGCTAGTAGTAAAATGCAGCCAGGAAATCCTTCATAAAAACTATAGGCATGATTTAAAGTTTCATAAAATTCATGTCTTTCAACGTGCATGCCGAGCTGGAGCCATTACTCGCCATGTTGCAACAGATATGAGTAGACTAAATCCAGAAATGACAAAATTAGGAAAATATTGTAGGTACATTTTTATATCGTGCACCTCCCAAAAAATATAGTGTATCGTATCGTATTCAAAATATCGCGATATAATGTCACGGTATATCGTTGCAGCCCTAGTATTTCACTTATCCCAGAGTTTTTGGTTTAAACAAAAATCTTCTAGATCATTTCATAGGTGTCATATGAAATGAAAAAAGTCATGTAAGATCCTATTGATATATATACACTACCATCATGAAACGAAATGACCGATACCCTCACTATGGGCCTCTTGTTAGATCTATCTAGTTGCTTACAGTATTTGAAGACATGAAAACACAACAATCAAAGTTTTAGTTATTTATCTATAAGTTATTAGATGGCATCTATTAGAGATTTTGCTCTTGATATTCTCTTTCAGTGTTACTTGAAAACAACATACTTTGCTAATTTGTGACTTGCCAGAAGTCTGGTTGTCTGGATTTAAGTCGATGCGGGTATGATTGGGCAGCTGCTAGCTGTACTTATATATAGCTGTTGAGGGAAAAAAATATTAGCACTGTGCACTGCTTGCTGACAGGACAACGCCAACCTAACATTTACAAGTTGGCAGACCGGTGAGAGATTTACACAATAAAGTCTGCATGCTCACTGGTATCGCCAGCAGCTTTAGCACTTGGTGTTAGCAGGATAGGCAAATCCTCTTATCGTAAACAGCACCGAAATCTTAAAGAAACCCTTTCCGTAAGTGAACCAGTATAAGGATGTAGAGTACTGACATGATTTACATGCAATATATGTAATTATGATGTAGTATGTACAGACACTCTGTCTGGATCTACTCCTGGACACTGCTGATCCAGCTATATATTATTTAGCTATAAAGACATATAATAGCTACATCAACCTATACTACATACTGTATCTGAAATAAGTATTTTGAGCTATTTTCAGGTAATTTCTTTCTAAAAGAAAATGATACTGAGTCAGTTTTAAAGGAAAACTTAATCACTGTTTTGATTATGAAAGACATAACTTCGGAGTCATAGCTGTCAAACAGCCCTCATTAGGAGGGAGACTCCCTCAGTTTGATCAAAATTTACCATAATCTTCCACAAAACTCTCATTACAAAACTGATAGTTTTATGCGACTTTGCGTTATTTTGACTAAACTGAAATCTTACATAACATAGCTCATTACAGTTATAAGATAGTGATGGATATAGCTAATGTATGGTAGGATATTTCCACAGGGATGATATTTTTGCGATTTCACAGGTCGAGAATGTGGTCACGAAATATAATCCTCATAACCGTAGAGTCATCATGAAATAGCATGCATGTGGTTGTGACAATTTATGTACATAAATAGTATTGATGTTTGAAACAAGAATATATCCCTCATGTGATAGCTTTTGTTGATGATTTGTTTTAAATACACTAATTTATTACTCGTTATGCCGTAATAAAGCTTACCCATTTGACTATTTGACAGGTAATATGCCGAGTGTCCCATTTCTGTGCTAAAACACTGCAAAAATTTAGCTCTTTCACCTCTTCATCGCAGAATTATAAATAGAATTTTCTATTTTTCTGTCAAAATCGCAAAAATTTAATCCCACGAAAATAACCTATTATACAGTATATAGGTCCTTACAGCTTATAATATAGCCTGATCGGCAAATCGTTCTAAACCTTAGGATATAACTATAAACTGTACCAGCATGCTCAATTAAGAACAAACTGAATCCATCATATGATATGGATCACACAGATTTAAGATTTTCATTAAACCTATCATTTATTATGAAATTTAAACAGATTCCCACCACTTATAAATCGCCTGTGCATGATTTTGGAATATTGCTAGAATGTAAGGAACTTATTACCAAGTAAAAACACCTAGCAGATACATAAAATATAAGCTTTTGAAAATAGATGTATTGCCAAACATGTACAGACTGCATGTGCTTGTCATAGGAGTGTTTAAACCCACTATAATCATTATTCATATTAAAACAGTTCAGTGTGGAAATTCAAAATGAGGGAGATGACAAATGTTTTAATAGGATAAACATCCTTAAATGTCTGCTCAGAATCCTACACCAGGGAACACGACCAAAAGGATTCAACAATAGAACAGATGTTTACAAGAAATGCCCTTTTGTTTGTGGATATACATAGAGATATTTAGCTCTTTTAGACAGAGAGTCTCTAACAGCTATAGACAATTTATATCACGGGACAGGTGATGTAATAGGCGGGCTTTATTGCTTGATGAAAGTGCTTTTAAGTTTGAGTAGAAATACTTTTTACTTTCAAATATAACTGGTTTGTCAACATTTTTGAAAAGAAATTGGAAAAATATTTGTATATAATTGAAGCCATAGTAAAATGGATCATTTATAAAGTTTCAGGTTAGAGTGTTTGATGTCCTGAGGGTTTTGTTCATGCATGGATTATCCATGTCTCTTTATGTGACAATGTTTGCTACAAGGCCGGAAGTTTATTGAACTTCATTGCATAAACTTTAAAGCTTTGGTAAATATTATTAAAATGGGTGGGGGCCTCCTGGGGAGCTTCGGTTCAATAACGGTATTGAGTACATGGTTGTAACACTTCAGATCTGCATCCTGGGGTTCTACCAGACATTAAAACATCCCAACATAAAAAATGATATTTAAGAGGTTTGACCTGTAGGCCTGTCATGATTTTATCTATTATGTGGCAATATTTTCAGTGAGATGACCTTGACTTTTAAAAGATACCGTACTTATAGTCATCGAAGCGTCACATAGAAACTATTATTAGTTGTGTATAAAGAATTTTTCATAATCCATGCTTAAGAATGTGAAGAAAATGTTTAGAAACATGTTGATTGTGGCTTCCCGTTCCTCAGTTGTGTCTCTTGAAACATTATTTTACTCTAAAAAGTTTTTATGTTTCAGTCATTTGTATTTTTAATGCCTATACAATTCTGACTTTCCCTTCACTCAACCTAACCTATAAAATCCTGACTTTCCCTTCACTCAACCTAACCTATAAAAACCTGACTTTCCCTTCACTCAACCTAACCTATACAATCCTGATTCTTTTAGTGTTGTCTTAGCAGTGTGTGACAAGGATTAATCTGCAAATTGTTTCATTCTACCTTCAGGAAGATTCGGCTGGGATATTGATTCTGGCTGTCTGGGTCACCTCTGTGGACTATTGCTCTGCCCCGAGATATAATCTATAAAACCTTAATTAACAAATAAAAATTGCACTATTATATCACATCATTGATATTGCTGATATTTTCAATATCGTTTTTCAGCCAACTTTTATTATTAATATAATTTAGAATTGTTAATCTGAAATTACCAGTATGGATTCTTTGTGTGTGCCCATATGTCAAACCAAAACAATGATCTGCACAAGATGAAATCCATAACGTAGCCGTCCCAAGCCTGTAATTTGATCTCTGTCACTTGATCATTTTTCAAATCATACCAATGTCATAAAAAATCCTGGTAATACATTTTTCCATCTGATTACTTCACATATATGCAGTGTTGTGTAAGCCTTTGCAGTTCTATTAAAAAATTAATAGTTGACATTGATTTGTCCCATTAATGAGTAATGATGAGTGAGTGAGTGAAGGCACTGGTCTTTATTGGATAATTTATGGCTGGTTTAAAACTTCTAAGCCACACTACCCACCATTGTGTGAGATCCTCTGGAGGGGTGAGTGCACAGGGACCTGAGAGTCCGTCACAGTTTGGATGTTTGGATCTATTTAGATATGTAGAGACTTGGTTTGGTTTGGTTGGCTTGCGTTTATATCCTATTAACAGCGATATCGATGGTCATTTAAGGACATGCCAGGTTTTGGTGGTGGAGGAAAGCTGGAGTAACCAGAGAAAAATCACCGACCTGTGGCCAGTACTTGGCAACTGCTCAACGTAGGCCTCGAATCTGCCACCCAGTGGTGGATGGCTATAGTAATCGTAACAACTCGTGATTGGCAATCTGTAGAGAGTAATATCGATTAGACATGTTAAATGTTTAGGTCAACACTTTGTAAAAATGCCTTCCTCCAATGATTAAATATATTTACTAGAAGGGTGGAAAGCTGCTCTCAATTTCAAAAACATGAATGCTGGATTGAATTTTCAAAATTAAGAGCCTTCCACCCTTCTGGTAAATATATTCAAGAAGAATTGATCTAAACCCCTACAACATCTGATATTACTCTGACCATATCAGTCCAAACATAACTGTTGTTATGAATTTTCAGGTCCCTGTTTATATGTTACTTTGAATACAGTTTAGGTCCAAACCTAGCAGCTGTAACAAATGTCCAGGTCCCTGTGTGTGAGTGTGGGCCTTCCAGTTCCAGAGAGATTTATATGTTGTCATGCAGTGCAGATCTATAGAGTGCAGCTTGCAGTGTATCAGTAGTAATGATATAAAAGTACAGGATGGATCCAGTACATCCTACGTAAATAGCTCTGTGATCAAGCCACTGCACAGATCATACAGACTGTGTAATGAGACGATTCTCCAATCTAAAATTACTTCAAAAAACGACATGCTTTCTCCACTTTCTCTGAGAATATCTGATTCTCTGATGTACTGATACTGCATGTTGTCTTTATACCTTATTTGTTGTATTAAACACCCCACTCAGTATGTGCTGGTTTAATTACTGTATGTCATGTAAAATATGTTAATTCACTTTCTGTCACAGATGTATTATTAAAACATCTTTAGTTTCGTTATCAGTATTTGATCCAATTTTTTATTTTTATGACTCTGCGAGAGTAAATGCTCCTGAATGAATTACAGCCCCAGTTATATCAGTGTGCCAACCTCACCTTCATTGAAGGAAAAATGTCAATACTTAAGTTGATAAAATGATGACAACTTTATCAAGACTTTGTATGTACAAATGTATCAGTTAAATATGTTGACATAAAAAACCAACACTGCAAATAAAGTTGATTATCGCTAATGTTTTCAAGCCTTACTTTTCATGTTTAAGTTACAACATTCTAACAATAACGTTTTTATCTCCCCTTATTAGGGGTTTTCACCAACTGGTGAAAAGACCTATTGTTTTAATTTTGTTATGATTCTTATTCTTATTCTTCTTCCATACTTTTGTGGAGTCTGTATCTTTTGATTGGTAAAAGACAGGTTTATAGTCCATTAAGTATATTGTAGGCCAAGGTCTGAAGATGTTCCAGGAACATTTTCAAGAAGGTCAAAAATCCAATATGGCCACCATGACGTCATACCTCAATATCTTAAAATGGCCATAACTCAAAAACGGTTTAATTTACAGAATTGATGCAATTATATTATAGGTAGATAATCTTCAGGGCTAAAATTTTGGTTGGTCTGTAATTTTGAAAAAAGGTCAAATTAAAAAGCTCGCTGTTGGGTCAAAGGTCACCATTTTTTTAAAACCATTAAATTTTCATTATTTTTGAAAAAATCTTCTATAGATCAATGTAAAATGCCATTCTGATGAATTTGGTGTCTTTAGTTATTCTGTTACATTTTCCGTTAACATTGTATGCCATTTTGAAATATTTCCTTTGATCTCTTAAAAGTTTCACAATATTTTAAAACTTGTTTTACTCCAATATCAATGACAAATATTTCGTCTAGTTGTAACGGGAAAAGTTTCCCCAGTTGTCTTCTAACATTTGGTAACATTTTCAACTTCATCAAAAAAACAAAATGGCCGCCATGACGTCATACCTCAAACTCTTAAAATGGCTATAACGCAAAAATGGTTGAATTTACAGCCTTTATGCACGGATGTTATATGTAGATAATCTTCAGGGCTAACTTTTTTCCATTGTATGTTATTACTTAATAGGTCAAATAAAAAAGCTCGCTGTTGGGTCAAAGGTCACAATTTTTAAAAAATATTCATTTTTCTTTTTTTTTAAAGAATTCTTCAATAGATCGATGAAGAATGTCATTCCGTTAACGTTGTACGCCATTTTGAATATTTCCTTTGATCTTTTAAAATGCTGAGAATATGTTAAAACTTCAACAATCTTCTTCTACAATTTTGCCATTGCAATATTAACCACAATTAATAAATGTATTCCTCAAGGGACCCTTACAAACTTATGTTACTTTTTGGAGCAATTAATATTCCAAGATGGCCACCACAAACTCTGATTGGTTAACAGCCTTTACCAATATAATTCGTTAACGATATCAAACACGAGGTTGATCTTTGGATATCACATAGAGATAGGCAAGAGCAAACTTTTTCTTCTATACTGTTTTAACAAAAAATGTCAACTTCCGGTTTTCGGCAGGGGTCAAAGTTAAAAGGCACTATATTGGGTACCAACCTTAAAAAATCTTCTTCTCAAGTTCCACAAGGTCTAGAGTCTTGATATTTCATATTTAAGATTATAAAATGTGTGGGTATCAGGTTTGAAAAAATGGTTGACATTGATCAACTATCAGGGTCACAATCAAGGTCACAAACTTCATATGTGCTATTTCAAGATAATGACTTCAAAAAACTTCTTCTAAAGTTCTACAAGGTCTAGAGTCCTACTATTTGATACCTTGACGTCAGAGAAAGAATGGATGAATATAGGCAGCCAATGAGCGATGTTGTATACGAATGAAGTCCGTAAATGTCGTCATATAGTTCGTCCACTATGTACGTCGGGACGTTTATTGAAACTATCTTTGTGTCTATATCGGTTGGGGTTGCCACGCCAAAGAAAGGCTGATGTTTACCCACCGCAGGAGAGATGTAAACTGTCCATATTTTTGAGATTGGGAGTGCGTAGTAATCGATGTAGTATTACCAGCGTGTATTAGATGTCTTGATAAAAATCAAAGTACTGAGAGTACTGAATGCACTTGACAACGCACAAAAATGAAAACGGTTTTTGACTTTCACCTTTGAAATTAGATTTAGAGTAGGTCAAGGTCATTTATTTGCACACACTTTAAAGCCCTTCATTCAAGCATGCTTCTTTGCCAAACATCGTTACCCTGGAATTATTGCTCATTCAGAAAAAGAGGTTTCAATATTTTTTACATATATGACCTCTGTGACCTTGAAAGTCATTCAAAGTCAATCATTTTTTCAAACTTGATAGTCAATCACCTGACCATGTTAGTTCGCACTCCGGGGGAATCCCACACCACTCAGTCAGCTACTGTAGACTTGCACAGGTTATTATTAGAAGGCCAAATCAGTCAATACAGGGGTGAAAAGCCCACCAAATTGTTAGCCAACAATTTCTAGTTGTATTATAATATTGAAAACCAAGGCATTAAAACTAATCCCCGGAAGATGGTCGGAAGGTTTAAAAATATTAGTGATTACCAAATATATTTGCTGTGTTGATATCTTATGTCTACATACGTATATATACATAAAAGATATCTTTTATATTTTATAAGATACATGTATGTTGGTTAAGATTTGAAATCTTATAAACCTTTCTAGCTTAAAGAGGGTGGTCTGTCCGTTTGATAGTATTCTACATCTTCATTCCTTGTTTACAGGGTAAGCTGGCCAAGAAGTTCCGGGTACAAGGCATCCCCAAGCTTGTATTATTAGATGGAGAAACAGGGAAAAAAATAACTACAGATGGCTACATGCGTCTCACTGAAGACCCTGAGGGCTGTGAGTTTCCGTGGAGGAGGAAGAAATTCACAGAAGTTATGAGTGGCAAACTTATAAACAATGTTAAAGAAGAATGTGATGCTCTAGAACACTTGAAAGGGAAATTTGTGGGGATTTACTTCTCAGCTCACTGGGTAAGTTTTTGTGTCACTTGGTAAGTCTTCAGCTCACTGGGTAAATCTCCAGTTCACCAGGTAAGTCCTCAATCCACTGGGTAAGTTTCCAGCTCACTGGGTACACTGGGTAAATCTTCAGCTCACTCTTTAAGTCCTCAATCCACCTGGGTAAACCTTCAGCAAACTGGGTAAACCTTCAGCTTACTCTTTAAGTCTTCAGCTCACTGGATAAATCTTCAGCTCACTCTTTAAGTCTTCAGCTCACTGGGTAAATATTCAGCTCAATTGGTAAGTCCTCTATCCACTAGGTAAGTCTTCAGTTAACTCTTTGAATCTTCAAATAAATACATGAGAACCTTTTTAGGTTACTTTGTAAACCTTAAGTTTACGTAATGTAAGTATTTCGCTCAGTGGGTAATCGTGTTGTTTAGATCTTTTTGAGTAAATCACAAAGTGACAATGCATAGGTCTGGTCTAAAGTAATTGGGAACATCTTTTTGGAAAAAATATAGACAGAATTAAAGGTGCAAATCCATAATCTTTTGTTTTCATTTAAAAAAAATATGTCACTCCCAGAAGTCTGTTCACAGTACTTCAATAGATATACAAAAAGTTTGTATAATTTTTTGAAGAATTTCTGCACTGTTGTAAAGTTAACCGGTATGTGTACCGACTTTATTATAATGCTACCAATTAAATAAAAATGAATACTGCTTTAGGACATTTGAAAAAGTAACTCTGCTCAAAGAAAAGTTTTAACAGGAATTTGATATTTGTGAATATTATGGTGTTGTTATACCCTCGCCACCACCCTTTGCTCGGTGCCTTATCAGCTGTATGGTAAATGTCACGTAAATCAGAGGTAGAGAGGGAGGAGGAGGTATAGAGGGCTAATGTTACTCTCCAGATAGGTGTGATTTGTACCTCTCACTAGACCGAGATGGAGTAGGAATCTTGTTTCTTTCTATCTATGTAAAAAAGCTGTCTTTTGGTAGATCGTAGATATGAGAATGACATTCACTGCCTGAACAAAAATAATTGTGTGGATAAGGTAACTTTTATTCTTTCAACGGATATGTAATTTGTGGAAGGCCCTGAATGTTAGGCCAGGCATTTTTGGATGTGAAGGGAGGCACAGGGAGAGTTACAGTCAGGAGATTCAGCACATTGTGTGGTGCTTCTATAAAGCTACAAGTTAGATTGATATACATCTTAAAGCAGTCAATTTATTGTACTTTTTGTTATTATTACTTTCCATTAAATGAGGGCTTTTTCGAAACACTAAATTCCTCAACATTCAGTTTTTACTTTGAATTATATTAGAATTCCTTTTTCCTAATGAAATATAAAGCTGATGGAGGTTTTTTTTGTAAAATAATTAAAGTAAAAAAGTCATAAGTCTTCTGTCCATCATATGCCTTTTTTTCTGACAATGAAAAATGTTAAAATCATAAAAAAAGATATTAAAAGATTTTTTTTACAGAAATTCTGAAATAGATTTAGTGCACTGTATTAACTTTAAAATTTGAACATAAATGAAACCTTTTAAGACTCGGATCCAGGCTATACATCTCTAAGCATAATGTTGCAAGGATATAGAAAGAGAAAAGAATCAGTTTTATAGCAGACATTGATAAATGTTACGATAGGTATTTGTAACTACTGTATTAAAACTAACAAGGCTCAGGGCACTTGATCTGAAGATGAGCACAGAACACATAACTTACAGATGATGCTCATAAAAAAGAAATTTTCCTCCCAGTGTTTTGGTTGGGAGGGGGTTAAGTTGTATGGATTAGGTAAATCTAGACAGGAGCTGAGGAGGGTGCTGATGATAGGCTACATACACCAGGGCTAGGCCTGATTGCACCGATATCATATATATTAGTAAGTAGTTACTGGGAGCTCACTGTGATGTATTGCCTTTATCTAATGTTGTCTGGACTCAGCTTGAAAAGATCTCCCATCCCTATGCCCATAGGAGCTGCTTTGTATGCATACTTGTAATGTTGTTTTAGTGTTACATGATTTAATATTGTTATAGCCTTGAAATTCTCTCAGATAACATGTAGTTTTTCATAGAATTTTGGTTAATAATCAGTATATTAACAGAAAACATGGGAATAAAAATTGTTGAGTACTTTCAAGAATGGAGATCTCCAACTGCTAAAACGATGCATGAAAGTGTTCAATTTACTTACCCCATGTCATTAACACCATGAATGAGTTTCGTTGTCCCTTAAATAATTTCACATGAGATTTGACTAAGAATAGCCTGGATCAGAGTCTAAAAATCATTTATGTTCAAGTTTTAAAGTTGAGACAAAATAGTTTACATGGTGTTGGGGACACTTCAAGGAAAGCAGAGGTTTCGTCTTCGCTGAGTACATGATTAATATTTTGCAACGTACCTAAGTACACTTTCTGGTTGTTTGTGTGTTACGAACTTTCTGTATTTTATAACAATTATGAAAAAAGTTATTTTATCTTATATTAATTACTCTTGTTGACCAGGTGATGTTAGTTCGGGGTGGAGTAGTCACATCTGAGCTTTAAATCATTAAAAATGATAAACCATAAATAAGATGGGTATACTGGAATGTCCAAGTTATTCTATCACTAACTACCAGTATTACAAATGTAAGGTAGAGTTATATACTGGAATCAGAGAGTTTTAAATCTATCAAAATTTATTAGGTCTGCGACAGGGACCTCTTGTTTAAGTGGAAGCAGAATGATGTAGACCTCACCATATATACCAGTAGGCTCTTGAACCCCTTGTAAAAACGAGAAAAAAGATGCAAGTTACCTTGTTATAAAATCTAACATGCTCCGAAAAACTTCTGATTTAAGTTGAACCCTAAATACTTGAGAAAAATACTGTGACTTATAATGTAATATCAGATATATAATGTAATATCAGATATATAATGTAATATCAGATATAGAATGTAATATCAGATATATAATGTAATATCAGATATAGAATGTAATATCAGATAATTCAGGAGTATTTTGGAACCTATGAATTAAATAACATTAAACATGAGTAAGAACTTCAAGGTCATGCTATATGTTGTGCATGTAGGCTCTGTAAGAATGTGGCTTTAGTGGCCCTAGAATTGACAGGGACAGATGTGCTCTAGTGTAAATCTATAGTAACATGAGTGGTAGGCCGTAAAGCTCTGGAGGAATGCGCTACGTATGTGATGCATGTGCTCCTTCTAATATTGCAATGTAGCTGCAAACTGTGGCACTTGTAATCTCATCAAACAATAAAAAAGATAGGAAAAAACATTCGGCTTAAAAATACCTTGTGTGGGTCATATCTGATTCACTGTGTTTGACTGAATTAGAGGTACATGTATTTACAATCTGTAAAAGTCGAATCATTTTTAGTGTTTTTTTTATGCCTTCAGACAAGGCTACTTAAATCAAATTTAAAATTTAGGATAATTTAGACGCATAAGAGATAAAACATGAAATTGACTATCAGAATAAAAAAAAAATCCACGTGATTATGCAAGAATGGTACAAAAAAAAAAATGCCTTCTTTGATATAGGAAGTTGATCTTGTGTTTCGCGCAGAATTCAGATTTTATTGTCACTTTTCTGCTCTCTCGATGGATTTAGTTACAAAAGGCTTTTATCATACTGGTGATATATTACAGAAAAAATAACATATTTGTGTCATTAATCACACTCTATATTTTATTTGCAAGTGATAAAAAACAGGTTTCCTGCAAATTGAGATGATGCACATTGCATCTGCATCAGAGTTCCATCTTGCGCTGTTGTTGTAATATGTGTTTCTGACAGAGATATACCTCTCCACCCACGGGTTAATGCACTTCCTGTGCTGTTGGCTACTACAACTACCCTAACAGCTGTTACCACAGCGACTGTTGTTATGTTGTGTCGGCTCCGTGGACCAATGGAATCTCTACAAAGTCTATGTAGCCAACCTAAATATTGTGACAGAAAGTTACCTTCTGATGATTTCTAGCCCTCTTTGGCAAAGATGCTGATGGTGTATGTTTTCTTTCCATTCTCTACAATCATTGGTGTTTGTTTTGGAAGATGTTGAGAAAGCTGGTTAGGCAATGAACATCACATTGGATGAGGGAGTTATGACTTTTACAATACACTGAATGTCTTTATGCAGCATAATCTTATTATGATGAAACTTTTTTTTGTGAACATTATCAAGACGTTTATCCAGTCTCTCAATGATTTATTGAAGAACATGTATATGAGAGTTACAAAATTTAAAAGCGTTATAAATGTTGATTGCCTGTTAGGTTTTAATGCCCATCCATCTATCAACGCCCACACATGAAAATGATGTGGTCATAACGTGCTACAACTCCTTAATGCCAGTCTAAATTTCAGCTAAGCCTGGGGTCACATACTTATTTCCAGGTACTGTCATTTAAGGTAAAGGTAATTGTTAAAGGTCAATGTTAAATATCCTGATGTTCTTCTCCAGTCCTTAACTTCCTAATTAGTACAGGTTCATGTTAACATACAGTTGCTCCGCCAGAAGGCAGAAGAATCAATATTACTGTTAAAGAGTCGGTAGTCAAATGTCTGTATTTTTATGATTTAATCAATATTACCACAGATGTACTCTAGGTTTGGAAAGTATTCTTATTTCTCTTGTATCTTGTTTAAAAACTTGATTGTATCTTGTTGAAAATTTAATACCCAATTAAGGCTTTTATAAGCATACATTTTTTAAAAGGTTCTCATCTCCAATCTGTGAATTAAAAGAAATGAAGGAGATTTATCAGACCTTTGGTACAAAAAAGGAACAGAATACTTAATTGTATGCAATCAATCAACTTATATTAATTCGAATTTTCATTGTTTATCCAAATGTTACAAAGATTGAATTGCAAACCAATAAAAGCATATAAATACTGAAAAAGTCTGGATAATGTACAAATAAAAAAAAAGATAAAGAGGCCCATTTCCTGCAGGGGCTCTTGGTTATTAGATGACAATAATGTTCCTGGAAACATTGTCTTGTGTCACAAATATAACCCTAAAGTAAAGTTTGATTTTGTCTCCATTGTTAATTACACCTGTACAAGGTTTAGAGGTCAAGGTCACGTCTTACTTATCATTTGTTACCACATTTCTGACTGAATGACGAGGTTGTTTGTTGATCAGTCTAAACGATTTGGAGCTTTATGTTATTATATTTACGCATTTGCCAGTTTTACTAAATAAAGCTTAATGTAAAATATGTTGTAATGTGAGTTTTTGCTTGGTTAGTATTAATTTTTAAAAAGACAATTGGATTCAGGAACATGCATGCACAATTTCTGTGCAGTGTTAATGGTAGGTTTCTCACATATCAGTTGTAACAGTTATTGCTGATACACATGGCCTTTGCCTCCAATGAATCTATGTAACTGGGAAACCTAGCACTGTAGAATGTGTTTGTCTGAGTGTCAGCGGTGTTGGCTCCCCTTTGATGTGTCTGAGGGCACTAACACAACCCTACAGTTCCCACAACTCACGTCAATCCTCTTCCATCCTACACTCACCTCAGACATAGCACCATTTGATGTGGATTTGGCCCTCAGAAATCCTACAATGTTTTCCTGGTGGGCTGCTGTCTGACAATGTCTTTCTGTGTCTTCCCAGAGCTGTGTGTACATCGCAGTAATTGTAATCTGTTCATCACTATATTGTACTGTAGTCCTCTGGCTCTAGTGTCCAATCTGTTCCTCACTATATTGTACTGTAGTCCTCTGGCTTTAGTGTCTACCAGTCCTATCCAGTAGATAATTCACCCGTTTGTGTTAATTGAGAGATATACCTTATGCAATGCTGAAATTTTACATTTTGTTTTACACGTTTTTTTTTCAGATTTGAAGTTAATAGTTTGTGGTGTCTGGTGTAGATGGAATATTTGTGTGATGTCTACACAATACCTGAAACAGTCTGTGTGGTCAGTCACTGTTAATTAGCCCTATTTCTGTATGACCAGTTCGTCTTTAGAAAATGAAAGCCACATGTCATCAGACATTTATCTAGGGTCAACTGTTCACAGGGGATATGCCACACCAAAGAATTTTTAACATATGATGGACAATATATTCTTTTGCACTTGGCAGACAGGCATATCCGTCTCCCACACTCTTACCCTAGACAGGTGTATCCATGATCTACCTGTGTCTGTTTTCTGTAATGTCACACTGAAAACAACTCAATGGCATCACTTTTTACAGTCAGGTGATATAGCTGGATATTTGCATACAAAGCATTCTTTTTACAGAAACAATTGCAATGTTAGAGCAAGAAAATTAAAATCATTTCCACATTTAGGAGTTACAGAAAAAAGTTCATTCATCCTTTTGGGAATGAGATAGTAAAATTTCAACCCTCAGGGTATTTAGGATTCTTAAATTGTCAAACCCTCCAGTATAGGGTTAGGGTTTTACATTTATTTATTTTTTTAATTGTTGGGTTGAATTTTCCCCATCTTCCCCACAATGCAAGGACCTGTTTGTACTTGAGATCGTTACAATAAAATGTTCTGAAATCGAAAAAAAGCAAGGGATGAAAAAGATTGTGAGGAACTGTTTGTTACATTATTTGTCCTTCCTTTACTGCAGTGTCCACCCTGTCGAGCGTTCACCCCGGAGGTGATCAAGCTTTATGAGAAGCTGGAGTCCATTGGGAAGCACATAGAGGTGGTGTTTGTGTCGTCGGACCGCAGTGAAGAATCGTTCAGTAAATACCTGGAAACCATGCCCTGGTGGGCCATACCGTTCGGTGATAGCCGGATGGAGAAGCTCAAAGCTATATTTGGTGTTGATGGTAAGGCACATTCTCTTGAAATTGTGAAGACTGCATTCCAGGGTTATTTGGCATTCTTACATGAATAAAATAAAGTTGTGACAGGTTATAGATTGTTATCATATATGTACATATATATATTGTTTGGAGGGCTATAAGGTAGGGTTAGGTCTAACTGATTAACTAAAAGATTAACGCATTCACCCCTACATATCTCAACTGGACTTGCCTAGTCTTTGATTTGGCAAGGTTCAAATGTGACATTAGGGGTGAAAGGCTTAAAATCAAATTTCAGGCCCACACAAGTAGAAATAAGAATAGGGTTTCTTTACATATGGTTAACTTTTAAGATTGTTATTTTGAACACTTTTTATACACCCGTCAAATTTGAAGAAAGTATTATTGATTCGACAATTTTTCCAAAAGTTATTGCCCTTTGTTCATTTCAGTATTTGAATTTTGTCCGGCAATCTCCTCCTACATTTTTCAACGGATCTCTTTGAAACTTGGTATACATTATAATCATGATATGAAGTTGTGTCTCCCTTAAAAGAATTTTGATTCAACAATTTTGCATAAGTAATTGCCCTTTGTTTATTTCAGTATTTGATTTTTTTGTCCGGAGATTTTCTCCTACATTTTTTATAGCATGTCAGCGAACCACTCTTAGAATGATGCAGATTTTATTTCAATGTAAGAAAGTATATAACACTACAGAATATGGCATTTGACGGGCGTATATTGTTAGACATGTACCGCTTTAATTTTGAGGTAACCAGTGGCTCAAATGGCTCTGAGTGAGCAGGTTCCATAATGCAGAGTCTGGCATCAGTTAACATTTCAATTAAAAGATAACTAATCCAGAACGGTTAAAGCAATTTTGACTTAATTTGGTATGAAGCATCCCAGGGCCAGTGTAATTCAGTGGTTAAATGAAGGTTGTGGTACCCCAGGATTCAGATGGGCATGGCCAAATAAAAAATCTTTTAAAGACCTTTCCAGAAGAAGGATTAGAATGTTATTTGACATGGAGATTCTAAGGGCTAAGAAGGGAAGCTAATGATCGAAAATCCAAGGTGTCAACCTCGGTCTCGATAACAAAAGAAACACTTTAACAGGAATGGTGAGAGTAATATTTGTGGAGGATTTTATTTCGCTATATTCCTGGTCACCAAAGAGAGTGTGAAATTAAATACTCGGCGAATATTAGTAAATGTACGTACCATGAATTATAATCCCCGTAAATAATTATTTACAGACTCAATTAAAAAATCTGTGTACCGTTTTGCTGCCAAATGATGAAGAATAAACAGCAGTTCTACATCACATTTACGTAATTTTCACAAAACACTTGTAAAATAAATCCCATCTTCAAAATACAAAAGTAACACAAAGCTTGATAACAATGTTCTGATTGGGACAGCTGCCAAACATTTACCTCGAAAAATTAAACAACTATACACTGTGCAATACAGGCCCAATGGTCCTTTTGATTTGTTTAGTATTGTACTAGTAGTTTTATCTAAAAACAATGTGCAGTCAGACAGACCGTCATTCTAAAAAAATCAACGAACTTTGAAATGTTCCAGAATTCTACAATTTTTTAAGAACAGATATACCCATGGGAGTATATATCTCCAGCAATATTCTCATTTGGGTTACAAATAAGTGATTTGAATACAAATGTGCAAATAAAATGTGTAATGGGAAAAATTCCAAAAACGAAATCAATGGGACAGAGAGTTGTGTGTGTTTCTGTAACATTGAGAGGTTGGACCTAAATGTGTCTGCATAACTGGGGCCTCGATAGAATTAGAGTTCGTGCTATCATTTAGTATTGATGAGAAGGAAACTGTAGATAGCGGTAATAAACACTGTGTAAGTGTTGGAACCTATTTTGATCTACCTCTTTGCTGTACGAGTTTACAAGGCCCCAATATAAAAACAATCAAACGCCACGTACACGTAGGATGTTAGAGGAATACAGAAAAAAGACATCACAAAATAATCCATTCCTCTAGGCAAATTTATATGTACAACAGCTGCTGGGAAAACAAAAGAAATATAATCAAATTAGCCATTGAGTTTGAGGGATGTAAAGCAAAAAGCAACCCTCTAGGCATTTGTACATCAGCTGTTTCCTGGCTTTAAAGAAAAAATATTTTTTAATTTAATTAGTAAAATCATTGATTCTGCAGCTTCAGCATGATACTATCAGTGAATTTTTGTTTGTTTCTGTTCTGTTTGTTTTTAGCACACATCTAACCGATATAAAGGCTGCTAGCCTATACTGACCTACCCTGTGTGTACTGAATAGTGCAGCGTTGCTTCTACATCTGATGTTTAATGAATCACATTCATTAGTAGAGAGTCTGCTCTCCTTTGTACTGCCCGAGGACCAAGCTGTTAGGTCCGCTTTCCTTTGTACTGCCCGAGGACCAAGCTTTTGAGTCCGCTCTCCTTTGTACTGCCCGGGGACCAAGCTGTGAAGTCCGCTCTCCTTTGTACCGCCCAAGGACCAAGCTGTGAAGTCCGCTCTCCTTTGTACTGCCCAAAGAAGTCTGCTCTCCTTTGTACTGCCCGTGGACCAAGCTGTTGAGTCCGCTCTCCTTTGAACTGCCCGTGGACCAAGCTGTTGAGTCCGCTCTCTTTTGTACTGCCTGAGGACCAAGCTGTTAAGTCCGCTCTATTTTGTACTGCCCGAGGACCAAGCTGTTGAGTCCACTCTCCTTTGTACTGCCCGAGGACCATGCTGTTGAGTCCGCTCTCCTTTGTACTACCCGAGGACCAAGCTGTTGAGTCCTCTCTCCTTTGTACTGCCCGAGGACCAAGCTTTTGAGTCCGCTCTCCTTTGTACTGCCCGAGGACCAAGCTGTGAAGTCTGCTCTCCTTTGTACTGCCCGGGGACCAAGCTGTTGAGTCCGCTCTCCTTTGTACTGCCTGAGGACCAAGCTGTGAAGTCCGCTCTCCTTTGTACTGCCCAAGGACCAAGCTGTGAAGTCCGCTCTCCTTTGTACTGCCCGAGGACCAACCTGTTAGGTCCGCTCTCCTTTGTACTTCCCGAGGTCCAAGCTGTTGAGTCCGCTCTCCTTTGTACTGCCCGAGGACCAAGCTGTTAGGTCCGCTCTCCTTTGTACTGCCCAAGGACCAAGCTGTTGAGTCCGCTCTCCTTTGTACTGCCCGAGGACCAAGCTGTTAAGTCCGCTCTCCTTTGTACTGCCCGAGGACCAAGCTGTTAAGTCCGCTCTCCTTTGTACTGCCCGAGGACCAAGCTGTTGAGTCCGCTCTCCTTTGTACTGCCCGAGGACCAAGCTGTTGAGTCCACTCTCTTTTGTACTGCCCGAGGACCAAGCTGTTGAGTCCGCTCTCTTTTGTACTGCCCGAGGACCAAGCTGTTGAGTCCGCTCTCCTTTGTACTGCCAGAGGACCAAGTTGTTGAGTCCGCTCTCTTTTGTACTGCCCGAGGACCAAGCTGTTAAGTCCGCTCTACTTTGTACTGCCCGAGGACCAAGTTGTTGAGTCCGCTCTCCTTTGTACTGCCCGAGGACCAAGCTGTTGAGTCCGCTCTCCTTTGTACTGCCCGAGGACCAAGCTGTTGAGTCCGCTCTCTTTTGTACTGCCCGAGGACCAAGCTGTTAAGACCGCTCTCCTTTGTACTGCCCGAGGACCAAGCTGTTGAGTCAGCTCTCCTTTGTACTGCCCGAGGACCAAGCTGTTGAGTCCACTCTCCTTTGATGCCCGAGGACCAAGCTGTTGAGGCCGCTCTCCTTTGTACTGCGCGAGGACCAAGCTGTTGAGTCCGCTCTCCTTTGTACTGCCCGAGGACCAAGTTGTTAAGTCCGCTCTCCTTTGTACTGTGCGAGGACCAAGCTGTTAAGTCCACTCTCCTTTGTACTGCCGAGGACCAAGCTGTTGAGTCCGCTCTCCTTTGTACTGCCCCAGGACCAAGCTGTTAAGTCCGCTCTCCTTTGTACTGCTCGAGGACCAAGCTGTTAAGTCCGCTCTCCTTTGTACTGCTCGAGGACCAAGCTGTTAAGTCCGCTCTCCTTTGTACTGCCCAAAGACCAAGCTGTTGAGTCCGCTCTCCTTTGTACTGCCCGAGGACCAAGCTGTGAAGTCCGCTCTCCTTTGTACTGCCCGAGGACCAAGCTGTTCAGTCCGCTCTCCATTGTACTGCCCGAGGACTAAGCTGTTAATGTGCTTTTGTTTGATTGTCCATTATCAGAAGAATAGACAAAGTAGTTGAAATTCCTTTGAGGGAAATAAGCATTATTTTAGTATAGTACGGTTTTAGATTGTTCTCCGGGTGATTAAGGAATGAATCACTGTCCGTTATTGACCATTATCAATGGTACAAGTGATGGTAGTAGCCGCAGTCAGTAGTAAAATAATGGGTCTGCTTGGTACATTGCTTTCTATGTGTTACTGTTAATTACAAAATATGGCTAGGTGTCTCATAAAAATATAAATAAGTAGATATACAACATTTGGTAAAGCCCCCTATCTAGCTATAATAAGCCACTGTAAAGTGCTTTACAGCATTTACAATTCATTCAATCAGTACAGTTAACATTTACATTTAATAATAATTTAATCAATACAATTAGCATATACATAAATCAATACAATTTTGAGGAATTCAAAGGAGCTGCCTTATCAGGCGCTAACTACTAGTCCTATTCCACCTGGCTAATATCTCCCTATGTGTGTATGCCTGCGTTTGTGCTGGAGATGTATTGTGTTTTTATTGTATATAAGTTTTGGAAAATCTGTAGGAAAGATAGCTGAGAATATGTATCTGGACTCCCATGTGTAAAATCTAGCTAATTGTCTTTTCAAACTTCAAATAAAATATTTTATGTCTATTAAATAGATTTTAGTTCAAACTTGAATGTTAAATGTTCAAGTATTTGTTCAGTGTTTTCTTGACTAGTTTAAGCAACAAGTTTACGTAATGCCATAAAGTCCTGCAGATAGTTAGAAACTGACACAAAGTAAAAAATATGAATTTCTAACATTATTACATTATTAGCTCATGAACTGAAAGGGTAGGTGATTTTATGCTGTGACATGACATGTCTGTCTCTCCATTGGCAACATGTTTGAAAATCAAATTCTTCAGAATAACCAAAACACTTAGAGTCATGGTATTTGGTCTGTAGCATCCTGGAATGCAGCACTTATAAAGTTTGTTGAAATTATGCCAATGTCAAGTTATCAAATCTCCAATTATACTAATTCTTTCCAAAGCAATACATGCTGAATGCCTGAGCATTTCTTAATGAATTCTTTCAGTATATGTATGTCATTTTATTGGTATATAAACTTTAACTGGTATTTATTTTACAACAATTATGAAACAAGTTATACAACTTATATTAATCACTCTTGTTGGCCCGGATGTTAGCGTGCAGGGGTCTTAATGTGGAAGGAAACCGGAGTACCCGGAGAAAACCCACGTGGTTGGGCATGTGACCTTATACCTTTTCATATCCGATCTGGAAATCGTACCCTGGCTGCCTTGGTGAAAGGCGAGTGGTTATCCACTGCGCCACCCGACCACCCATACTAATAGTATAATATTGTACTTTGTTATGTGCCACAATGCTTGTTTTTATTCAGAATTATTGAAGTTCAAAATAATTTTAACCAGATCTAATGTATCTCTGTCTTTATTCAAAGAGTTTTTTTTAGTTAGGCTATGACAGATGTTTTGTTGATGTTCCAGGTATTCCCACTTTTGTGATCCTTGATGGCAATGGAGAGGTGGTCACCTTAAATGGCCGAACAGCAGTCAATGTGGATAAAGATGGACTGGTGTGTTGGTACAATCATGAATGATTTACAACTCGGTCGTGAAGGGGAACGTAACCAACAATAATGTGAACTCATTATCAAAATTCAATAGTGTTAACCAATGGAGTCCATCATTCTGTACATACCTTAAAACACAAAATTAGAATTTTATTCTGAGAAATCTGACACTGACAGATCTTTATTTATTGCTATTCATACATTAAGAGTATGATTCTCAACATTTTAATATAACAGTTAATACTCAATATTGTATTTTTCCCTATCTAGGAGTTCCCATGGTATCCCAAGCCTTTGAATCCTCTAACGGAAGGGGAAGCTGTGGCTCTGAATGAGAGCCCTTCCCTGGTTCTCTTCACAGGTAAGGAGGCAACAGGTAGATAAACAAATGGAGGACAGCAGGTAAGGAGGCAGACAGGTAGATAAACGAATGGAGAACAGCAGGCAAGGAGGCAGACAGGTAGATAAACGAATGGAGGACAGCAAGGAAGGAGGCAGACAGGTAGATAAACAAATGGAGGACAGCAGGTAAGGAGGGAGACAGGTAGATAAACGAATGGGGGACAGCAGGTAGGGGGGGAGACAGGTAGATAAACGAATGGAGAACAGCAGGCAAGGAGGCAGACAGGTAGATAAACGAATGGGGGACAGCAGGTAGGGGGGGAGACAGGTAGATAAACGAATGGAGGACAGCAAGGAAGGAGGCAGACAGGTAGATAAACAAATGGAGGACAGCAGGTAAGGAGACAGACAGGTAGATAAACGAATGGAGGACAGCAGGTAAGGAGGCAGACAGGTAGATAAACAAATGGAGGACAGCAGACTGACACAGTTATCATTGAATTAAAAATTGAGACGGAATGAACAGGGAATGAAATACAGGGACACAAGAAAGGATAAAGATAGATAGATAGACACAAACAAAAGTTAAGTGCAGACAGATACAGAATGAACAAATGCTTAAGGTGGCTCCACACATCGTCATCAGCGTCCATTTTCGTGACGTACTTCCGGAAAAAGTACAGCTCGGACTCAATTATCTTGATCGAAATGTGCATGTACACCGTGTCGTCATTTCCGTATTGCGTATCGGGCATTCAATATTGTAGTGCAAATTATAGTAACACCTGGGCCGTTTTCGTTTAAACGGTCAAACCGATCGGAC
>NW_018404519.1:672112-685565 GCF_002113885.1 Mizuhopecten yessoensis
TGTGTCCTGTTTGCTTTTAGCTTGTAGATAATCACTTTTATCCGTTCAAATTCAATAAAAAACACTTTGTGTAACATGTGTTACATATTTTGCGATAAATAAAATATTTGTAGGGTTAATTATAAATGCTTCTTTTCATTTTTTATTGTTGTTATTGTTCCGAACAATGCCACACACAAAAAATACCGGAAAATATTAAAAGTGGCGAAAATTCAATTTTTTGGTATTTTTTCCAAAAAAGTCCCCAAACTATCGGAATGTTTAGATTTTCATAAAATTAACTCTACATAGTTGCATAACCATTATATGAAAGTTTCAACGAATTTTGCTGGTTAATTGCGAAAGTGTGGAGCCACCTTAAAGCAGATTGACAGACATTCAGACAGACAGACATAAGCACATATAGGTAGGAACAGAAATGCATAAATATATATGTACCAACAGACAGACAGACTGACAGACAGGGAGATGCACAAATATGTAGTCCTGACAGACGGACAGACAGACAGACAGACAGGCAGACTGACAGACTGATGGACAGACAGACAAGGAGATTCACAAATATGTAGTCCGGACAGACGGACAGACAGACAGACAGACATGGAGATGCACAAATATGTAGTCCTGACAGATGGACGGACAGACAGACAAGGAGATGCACAAATATGTAGTCCAGACAGACTAATAAGAAGAAAGCAGGCATGTAGGCAGAAAAAGAGACAACAGTTTAAGAAGGGGCAAAATAAACCTGCTTTTTTCAAGCTGAAGTTATACTCTGGACATTTTACTTACCTGGTTTCCATGGTTTTCAATTAGAAATCCTGATGGCTGTATTGGTCCTGTATAGTAATGAATTTGCAATTTTCTTAATGCTCAAGACCTTTTTAATGAAAGCGCACGACGAAGTGGCTATGAAGTATCCGGCCATTCCAATTTTATGTTTTAATGGCTTTTCAAATTGCTTCTTGTTTCAATTTCAAAATGAAATTATTTGTGAATGATGTTGGCTATATTTACCATAAAAGACACTCTTTCTTACAACATTCTTCACTTAGAATACTGTGCCTGTTATATTACAAAGCATAGATGAGCTATTTAAAAACAATGTTACAGACACAAACCATTGAGACGGTGAAGTGTCTTAATGAAGCCAATTCTACTCTACCAAAAACCGTATAAGTTTTCAATATGTTTCATGTAATAATATACTACACTTAGCGTGTTTTCAAAATTCTACTCTACCAAAAACTGTATGTTTCATGTAATACTATACTACACTTAGCGTGTTGTCAAAATTCTACTGCTTGTAAATTATTATTAGATTGGGTTCTGCTGGTGTGTTTTATTGAATGGGGTTCTGCTGGTGTGTTTTATTGGATAGGGTTCTGCTGGTGTGTTTTATTTGATGGGGTTCTGCTGGTGTGTTTTATTTGATGGGGTTCTGCTGGTGTGTTTTATTTGATGGGGTTCTGCTGGTGTGTTTTAATGGATGGCAGCTTGCTGCAAAGTATTTATCACTACTTTTTTTTCAAAATTGCAAAACAGGAATAATATTTTATTTAAAGCGAATCATTTACATACTATTCAGTTTATTGAAATGAACAATAAAACCTTGCTCTACATTACCTATCGGAAGTTATATATCATAAACCAGGTGGTAAGTAGTGATCAACATACTTTGATTTGCACAGTTCTGAGTTGGATCAATACTTCACAAAATATTCTGTGAAGTGTGATATTTAATTTATAATTTGTTACCATTGGCTAGCTAGGCCAACTGTCATCAGATGTTCTGATGAAGGTTGTTTCACCCAATTGAGTCATATGTCAACTTATAAGATAAAGTACACCAATGCTGGGTTTTTGGAACATTCTTAGGTCAAGGTCACCCTTTCTAAAAATAGACAATGAAGGCTACAGTCTTTATCTCAAAAAAAGGTCCCTGTTTCTAAAAAAAAATCCATAGAGGGAGGGGGATATGGTTAGGCACATGGCGGGCCCTTGCTGACTTGTCAGTGTTCAAGTCTCTTTTAAAAGACTTAAATGAAATCTACTTTTATTAAGTTATTGTGGGTACAGTGTATGTTGACTACTTTTATTAGGTTATTGTGGGTACAGTGTATGTTGACTACTTTTATTAAGTTATTGTGGGTACAGTGTATGTTGACTACTTTTATTAAGTTATTGCGGGTACAGTGTATGTTGGCTACTTTTATTAAGTTATTGTGGGTACAGTGTATGTTGACTACTTTTATTAAGATATTGTGGGTACAGTGTATGTTGACCTTACAGAAGGTGAGGAGGCAGACATAGAGATGGCTAAAGAAGCACTGGAAGGTCTTGCTCGTGAGGAACACCAGAAAGGCGAGGATCAGGAACTCTTCTTCTTTTATGGGACAGAGGTGAGTTTGTAGGGTCATTGACTCAAAGCTGTTAGGTCATTATAAATCGGTCAAAGGCATTGGAAAGTATACAAGTGCCAGTTAAATGTGTGAGTTTATATTTTTGGTGAGAGGTCAAATTGCATACAATATTATAAAAGCATCAAGGCATGAAATATATGGGACAATGTCCTTTTGAATTATAAATAAAAAGGTTGTTTTTCTATAACAGTTATGGCCGACAGTATCATTGTGAAAATTCTTATTCTGTGGCTGTATATTTGATATTGTTCCCAGTGCCTTAAAAGGAACTATGTATATACATGTAGTAAGTAATGTTTTTTTCAATCTATCCATTCTCCTGTCCATCAGTCCTTTCCATGCAATAATTTTCCTAAAAATCGTTGATCATTTGACAAAAATGTCAGCAACCCAACTGCCCTTACATAATTTAAACCGCAATTGCTATAAATAAATCCCATTTCTGATGAAATCTGGTCATGTAAAATGATATTCAACCCCAAATTCTATTACACTTTGTCTACCATTCATTTCCTGAAAGTTTTGATCTAACTTCTGACGATTGTCTCAGTCCTTTATATCATACAACATAAAGCCCACAAAAGTGGATTCAGTTATCCTTTTCACACCAGACATCTATTTTAAAATATTATACATTACCACAGTTTGTCTTTTCTTTTTGTAGAATGAATTTTGTGATAATTTGCGTGATTTTGCCAACTTAGAGGACCAATGCCCACTCCTGGTCATCCTTGACTTTCCTGACCAAAAGGTTTATCTCAGTCCGGAGACAGTGATCACGAAAGAAGTTGCATCAGACTTTGTAAAGCGTTATTTTAATGGAACACTGGAGGCCACTTCCATCAGTTGAAGTCCAAGTCATGTTTGTGTCCTTCATGTGTGTTTTATATGGTAATCAGTGGAGTTGATATATTCTCCATTCCAGGCTGGAGGGAACTTACACCGACAGTTTTTAAGAACTGGAAAAGATTTCTCTTGACTGGTACATTTTGTTGGTGGAAGTACAAAACCATCTTCTTAATGGTTTCCACATTTATATTTCGCTAAATTATGACTGTGGAGTGGAACATTATGCTAATACAGGATAGTAATGCTTCATTATCCACATAGTGTAGGATATCACAAATCAGTGACCTTTACGACCTGAACTTTAACCTCATATTTGACCTATAAATATATATATATGGATGAAATTGAGGTTGCCATTTGTGGTCCCCCTATAAAACATGGTCGATACTGCAAAAATAAACAATTTGGGGAATGAAGTGCTGTATGAATTAAAACATTCAGCTCGGCCGTTGACCACCACATCAATCATTACAATCCTAATGCAGGAGGGACCAACATCAGTACAAGCTTAAGGATCCCCAAACCACTGCTATAAACTGTAACTAAGTTCTTAAGGATCCCTGTACCACTGCCAAAAACTGTAACTAAGTTCTTAAGGATCCCCGTACCACTGCTATAAACTGTAACTAAGTTCTTAAGGATCCCCGTACCACTGCTATAAACTGTAACTAAGTTCTGAAGGATCCCTGTACCACTGCTATAAACTATAACTAAGTTCTTAAGGATCCCTGTACCACTGCCAAAAACTGTAACTAAGTTCTTAAGGATCCCCGTACCACTGCCATAAACTGTAACTAAGTACTTAAGGATCCCTGTACCGCTGCCATAAACTGTAACTAAGTTCTTAAGGATCCCCGTACCACTGCCAAAAACTGTTACTAAGTACTTAAGGATCCCCGTACTACTGCCATAAACTGTAACTAAGTTCTTAAGGATCCCCGTACTACTGCCAAAAACTGTAACTAAGTTCCAAAGGATCCCCGTACTACTGCCATAAATTGTAACTAAGTTCTTTAGGATCCCCGTACCACTGCCAAAAACTGTAACGAAGTATTGGATTTTTTTGATTTTTTTTCTGGCAGGATTTAAGCTTTGATAAACCATTCTGAAAAGAAACCCCTACCTTGCGGGTCTTTAATGAGAAATAATAAAGATGATATGAGCAGAATATAATCAACAACAGTGTTCTGAGTGTAAAAAATTCAGTGGGACTAGTCTGGGGTTTGAATCCAAACGGAAGTTAAGGGGGGGGGGGGTACTGTACATACTGTAGGAAAAACCACAGTATAGTGGGACAGGGATCCTTAAAGTGACCTCTCACGACAATGTGAACCACAAGGAATATATATTTTCAATAAGCATAACAAGATGATGAGTGATACAGGAGCCTGTTTGTGAGGTGATATATGTAATGTTTATTGTAAACTTAATCGACATTCTAATGTCAGTACAACAACACAACAACACTTACATATACTACTCTGGTATAATAAACTTCTGTGTTAATGGCGTGTGTTTTATAATTCAACAGAATGTAGTGAATCTCAAAGAAATGACCTAGATTAACAACTTATTGTGTAGCAAACTATAACAGACTTAAATAACATGATGATAAAAAATTACAACACAGCTGTTATTATGGAAATGGAACAAAAAATAAATAAATATACATTTGTTAATTTAAGTTCCCACAGATACGGATGATGTATTGGAATAATAATGGATGAAGGCTTAAAACCTCTAGGTAGAAGAATGAATCATGTGTTTTGGAGTATTTAGTGGGAGAAGGGAGGTAATTCTAATCAAGACCAAAGGGGAGACTACCCCTGTTACCGTGCATATTGCTATAAGCTTATAGACATTTGTAAAAGAGTGCATGACATTTTTAACTGGACCTAATATGTTCATTATATATATGCTTGTTTATATTAGAAGTTAAGAAGACTTTATAAAAGTCCATTGTTGTCATCTTTTATGGTATGCAACAGTGAACATTTCACATTATTTATCGATCAATTGTAGAATGGATATAATATAAAGGATGTCTAAAAACACTTGAGGTTTTGTTTTTAATTCCTTGTAGGTTTCTAATCTGTCTACAAAACTGGTATTGTTAAAAACACCTGAAACATGTATGTCTTTTACATATGGTGGTTGTTTATCTTGTCTGTTAGAAATGGTGATACACAAAGTGTTCAATGAAATTACAAGTCTTTGAACCACAAAGAGATAATTACTAAACCAGGGATATACCAACCTGATATGTGATCACCTGGAGGCAGTGTATTATCCAACATACCTAGAGTATTCTTGTGTAATAACTCTAGTTGACCCGTGGTCTTGAACATAAATGAAATATTTTTAAATGTCATTATAATTCTTAAAAATATCTGCACACAAGAAAAAGCAAATACCTGAAAACTAGCGAATACATGTCAGTCTATTCAAAAGTTCAATAAATGAAGATCAATTTGAATTCACCTTTCATTTTTAAACAATGGATACATTGAATCAGTTATCTTCAATCATTTTGTCAAAAATACATTTTTCTTGAAATACCATTAAAGTAAAATTATAGTACAAAATATGTACATGCATATACTTTAAAACTGGTTACAAATCAATAAAAGAAATAAATATAAAAGGAACATGCAGAAGTAGATGGATCGTAATGATTATGATGACACATCAGAAACAAGTACTTGTGTGCAACAAGTCACAGCAGAAGTGACGTATCGCGTATATTTCAGTTCTCTGATTAAGCAATTATTAACTAACTACTGAATATATTTCAAATAATACTGCCACAAAATGCACAGGAGATACGATGACGTGATATTGAGATATAATAATCTGAAGCTGTTATGATCTGGAGATGTAATATAACACAAGAGAGGAACATCTATGATTAAACACGAAACGCATTTCATTCACTACATGTTACATCTTATTTTGAATTATGTAGATCATCAACGATCTAAGAAAAAATGAGAATAGCAATGTTTGATCAAAACTATAATTAGAACTCAAAGTTTAGGAAAGTAAGACAAAATCTGAAAAAAGGAAGTTACATGGATACTCGTGAACAGTAAAAGGAGAATATACCGGTTTTTCGAAAGAGCCAGCGTCTTGTAAATCAATGTCAGATCAAGGAATTGTCGCGTTCCCATGGCGTAAACTGATGTAGTGACGAAATCACGTGGCACATTAATGAGCTGAAGCATCAACCCTCATACCACACAAGGAAATAGAACATTTCTCAATGAGAACTTGATAAATCTGCACCTCTCAATAAGGCAGTCAATCGATCTCAGGATCAATAACTGCTGTTTAGATCCTTAAAAAATACTTTATGCTTGTTTTAGTTTATATTTACACGCTTTAATGTCGTATCAAAAGCTAAGATAATTTAAGGATGTGTGTAATGTATGCGTGTATGGGATCTGGAGGCCGTAGGTGCGGATTTGATGCCTACTTTCAAGTGCTATCTCACTGAAGCACCCAGTACAGTATTTCATTCGGTCCCATTATACTGACCAATTGTCTTGATTACCTTAAATGCTGCACCTTTATCTTAGAACGGTGTTTCAATAGATGAATTAAAGCTAGCATTTTAGGGACGTTGGCACAAATGCATTGCTTTCCTCATTTAGGCGAACGTGAGGTTCAAGCTGATAGGAGGTAAAAGTTTATTTGGGAATAGAAAGGAAATATAAAGATTCCAAATGTTGCAATAAGTATTTGAGATTACTTTTGTTTCTCCAAGTAGAGGGAACAAACGCCAATCCCCAATTTTGCAGGGGGTTCCCACATTACTTTCCTATTACAACATGCAATGGGTAACATCAGGTTTATATTCCTATCTTGGTCCTCGAGCTGTAGGATTGTTACCTAAGGTATTATTCTTCATATTTCCTATCTATCTTAAGTACTTTCCTATTTAAAAACCTGATGAAGTTTCATCTAAATGCTTAGTTATATTTATTTCCTTTTAGTCATGTATATGTTTATCCTATTTAGATACGTTATTTAATTTCACCTCCATACTTTGTTATGCATAATTTTCCTTTATAGTCTGCTATATGTTTTCCTGTATGTATTATATATGGTGTTATTTCATCTTCATGGTTTGTTTATACATACATTTCCTACATATCCGCTGGGTTGTACTTGTACGATTTGAGAAATTGATGAAAATATCAAAAGTCTTCACCATGACAACTCTTTCCTGACATTCAGTAAAGTCTTCATGATTTAACCTTATGGTTACACACAAAGTATCTAATTTAGGAAATTGTTGACGGGTCGTTATCAAGCTAATATCCACAGTAATACATGTAAATAACACACAGCTTATGTTTTCTCAGATGTGGTACAGTTAGTGGATTTAATGTCGTTCCACAGAGCACGTGACACGATATCCACATCCTCTGTAGAGAAAGTGAAGAACCCACAATCATACACATTTTCCAGTGATGTCCAGTCTGTGTGGCCAGCTACCCCAACCATCACTACACTCACCCCGTTGTTGTCCTGCAGATGTCCGAGCTGTGTCCGCACGTACGGAACCGATTCTTCTGGTATGAGACCGGTTGTGACAAATATGACATACTTCCTGGTCCCAACACTACTGTAGGATGTGTGAGTACCTGCAAACGTCATCACACTGTCCCAGTCTGGTCTGTTATCCGGCGACTGTCTCAGTTCCTTTACAGCGTCCATCATGTACGGCAGATTTGACAGTTGGCATCCCTTTACGACGTACTTTAATTTGGTGCCATGTGTGGCTATACTGATGGTTACAGTGTGATTGGTATGATAGGAGCTGATTTTATCGAGAAATGTTTGTAGGAAGTTCAGCACCGTCTTAAACGTTTTGCCGCTCTGTGATGCTGATGTCTCCACTAATAATAGCATATCAGCACTGTATTTGGTTTCACATCCTGTGGAGAAAGATACAGACGAATACTTAGACATCTTTATATGATAGTTAAGCAGTCTTATTTTTGTTTCAGATGATATAGATACAATCACAATTACAGACAAATGTAGTTTACCTGTACTGTTCCCATCGTGTAGATCCCATTGGAGAAGGTCCAGTAGTTTGCTGGGATCTGGCGCCAGTAAGTACGAACTGTTGAAGGCCACACTCTCCAGCACGGTGTGATACACAGACCTTCCCAGTCCAACACTGACCACCCTGATATCACCGTTTCCATTAGACAGACCCCTTGCACTATTTATGGCTTTCTCCCTGTCATTGACCAGTCCGTCGCTGACCACAACAACATACTTCAAGGCAGACTGTCTTCCTCCGTTGGTCCACCGGAACATGTCTCTGTAGGTAAAGCGAAATCAAGTCACTCGGTGAACTTTAACCTCAGAAAATCCTTTTTGTTAAAGTTTGGTTTGGTTTGGTTTAGTATTGTTTAACGTCCTATCAACAGCTATGGTCATCTAAGGACGGCCTTTCCTGTGTGCAAGATGCATGCGTTTAGTGTATGCATATGTGTTTTGGGAGCTACGATATATTCGTGTTTGTCTCCTTGAGATAGCGCGAAACTGATGCCGACTTTATAGTGCTATCTCACTGAAACATACTGCCGAAGACACCCAGCAGGACGAGAAATGAACATGTTTCAGTTTTTAAATATTTGAGTAATTAATAACTGTCCACTCAGTGTTTGGAAACAATAGATGGAAGAACGAAATACCCTACCTTCACTTATTTTTTGGAAAATAGGGATATATTGCACTACGTACGTACCTTGCCTTTTCTAGTCCGGTTTCATGTGAGAAGTACTGTTGAGATGGGATGTATTTAGAACACGCTCATGAATACAGTCCTTTTTCTGACAAGAAAAGAAGTCGAACTCCACATTGGCTGTCTTGGAGAAACTTACAACAGCCACCTGTGTGTCGTTGGGAGCTATGGTCAGATTGTCAGTAACGTCTACTATGTACTGGAGGATACTGGCAAACAAAGCCGATTCGCTGTAGGAGGAGTCTATGACAAACACTATGTCGGCAACCTTTACGGGACGTGCCATGTAACCATTGAGTCTGAAGACGAACTTGCCCGTCTTGTTGACGTTACTACGGGACACCACCGTGGCGATTTCCTCCGTGCCTGATCCCTCCACAGCGTAGTAGTGGGTATCATCTCCCTTATTGAAGCCAACCTTAAAGTCAACGCATGTTTACATTAATTAAATTTTGATATGAAGTTATCAATTCCCTTTATTAACAATAAGTAATAACTTTAACCATTAAATCTGTCTCCCCTCTATATTTTTCTGTTTTATTGTGTATTGGTAACAATAATCAATTTAATACGACGAGGAGAAAACGTTGTTTTTGATAAAGAAAATAGGTCAGTAATGAACAAGAGGCCCAGAGGGCCTTTATCGCTCACCTGGATATCATGGCAAAATATTCTCCAAATGAGATCCAAGGGAATATGCCAGACCCCAAGGCCAATCCTTGTAGCATATCTGTATCATATTTTTCATGCCCAGCAATTCTATGTATGGTTATGGGTTGGGGATCTCAACTGTTTCCAAGCTGTGTCTCAGAAACTAGGTCCCTAGTGTTGTGGCCAGACCCCAGGATCAATTCTAATATCATGACTGCATTCGTCTCTTTATGCCCAACAATTGTATATATAGTTTGGGGTGGGGATCTTAACCATTTCGAAGTTATGACCCAAGGGTTAAGTCTCCAAGGGTGGGGCAGACCCCAAGACCATCCTGGAAGTATATGTTTATAGCAATATAGCCAAATTGCCTGCTTTTGGTCCCGCCCCTCAGCCCCCTGCGGGATCAGCCCCATCATTTGTACAATTTTGAATCTCCATCACCTAGGGATGCTTCAAGTCAAATATAGTTCATATCCATCTCTTAGTTCCAGAGGAGAAGTCGCTTAAAGCAATACAGCCACATTGCCCCCTTTTTGGCCCCGCCCCTCAGCCCCCTGGGGGGGGTCAGGCCCACTATTTGTTTGATTTTGAATCCGTACCACCTAAGGATTCTTCCAGTCGAATTTAGTTAAATTCCAATCAGTGGTTAAGAAGAAGAAGTCGTTCAAAGAAGTTGTTGACGTACAGACGACGGACGCCACGGTAGGGCATAAGCTCCCCTTGGTCCTTCGGACCAGGTGAGCTCATAAATGGGAAATTGGTTTACCTTTGCATTTAAGTGATGTGTCCACCAATAACCCGCAGAGTACTGTATTTTGTTGTAGTTATAAATTACAAATGACAACACACCGTCAGTAAGAAGAACAGCTTGAAATGTATTTTTTAGAGCAGGCTGGTACTGAAACGAATTGTGAAAAAAACGTTAAACATGACACATTTATTACATAACATCAAACACAAATTGACTATTTTACATATCCTACCCTTTAATTACATGTAGATGCCAAACATGCTACCTGGATGTTCCTGTCAACATCGAATAAACTTTTATTGTCCTCGGCTTAACAATAATTAAAAATCTTAAGACTAACAAATTTCCTAACAATCATATAAACAATATTCTAATTCGTTTGAGATGTAACACGACATTTGATTGGTCAATCAAAATAATTTGCGACAGCACAACCACGATATACCGTCCGAAAATTTCTCATTTATATATGAAAATGACGTCGATGACCCCGACTGACCTTGAAACGGCATGAAATTGATTATTAATGACGTCACGAACAATAGCGGAGACCCTGAATTTGAAGAAATCGCTCAAAATATCTTAAAATCGTCTTTTTTCCCAGTGGTTTTGGTTTATATGAATAGAATGCGGATAACCCTACGGTATTTTGAAATTTGCGGCGGTCCGCGTCGCCAATAAAACTCAGTTTGCAACAGTATAATCACGACATACCGCGGCAAATAAAAAAAACCAACACCAGTAGGGTTATCCCCTAATTGAAATCTCTCAAATAACCATTATATTAAACACTATTCAACATTCAAACTCGATTATTTGTTATATATTTCACAATCACATTAAACCTTATTAATGTCATACTTTTCACAATTATAATAATGTAATGAACTAAACGTGAATTTACATGCTAAACGCCTCACAATTATATCAAACATAATTATACAAATTATAATTTGCACAATTATCTTTAAAAATATGCAAAATTGATTTACATATCATGTTCCAAATATTAAACGATAATAAGTGAAATACCACGTATGGTGGTAAAGGGGTTAAGGGACATCTGTGACGTTAAAGTTCATTACTGGTTTACCTGACATTTGTTGGTTCGTTACTGATTGACACCTGTGGTATCATGCCTGGCAGCTTTAGTGTTTGTTGGTTCATAGTTTGTCTGGTATATTTGATACCTGTACGCTTTCCTTGAGCCTAACGCTCGTGTTGATTGTATACGTTATGTAGTAACCATCCTCGATATCCAGGGGTTACGCTCACTTTCGCTTTCTGCACCCCTGGACTATGTCATAGTAAAATTGAAGGCAGGAAGATAGCTGTTTAATTGGTCTCGGGTAAAAACAACTGACCTATCGCTAGGCTGATACCTGTCCTTTGAATATTGCAAAGGAGGGACGCCCGACTTCAAAGCCTGTCAAATTTTACCGTTACGTGCCTGCGAGATTGTTTTGATGTATATCAAAGGATCGAACTAGTCTCCCTGTCTCATCAACAAGGTGGCGCACACAGAGTCTTCAATTTTTCTATGACATAATCCAGGGTGTAGAAAGCGAAAGCGTAACTCCTGGATATCGAGGATGTGTAGTAACTGATGTAGAAAAATACAACCACCTCCGACAGCGTAAATAGATGATATACTGAAGTACTCATTATAGTCGTTATAGTTTTATGTCATCAATACACTTTAATCCACCTTTTGATAGTACCTTTTAATAACAACTAATACATTTGAATCTTTTTTACTTTAATCTTATGAATAAAGGTAAATTCTGATGTTGTTTCTTTGAGGAAGTACAACACACACCTCTAAACCGATATCGTATTTAAAGGTCAGAAAATGGGAAAAAACCCAGACATAAACTGAGAAACACAATCAATTAATCGGAAAGATATACTTCATATTGAACTAAGATATTTATTATGACACGTCAATTAAGGTGTGGGGTACTGTCCTTAAACAGTAAGCAAAAAGGAAATATATATAACTATATTCAATATCGGAAAAAATGTGATTCTGTAAAAGTTAAATGGTATATCATGTCTTTATGTGTTTAACATTCATATAATTCCATCTTTGACCCAAGTTATGGTTTGCAGGTCAGTATAAATAAAAATGAATTTGGGTGCTAGACACTGGTTTAAAAAGTGACATCTTGTAAAGTGTGTAATTATAATGTATGTTTATATCCCTCTAATACTATACATTGTATAGTATTGTGAGGAAACACTCTACTTAGTAAATATGTTGTAATGCATCTTGGCACTGTTAGGCGATTACTGACTTCCTCATTTTCCTATTATGTATTTTTGTGAGGTTTGTGTTTGTGAATTTGGCATTGTCTCATTTATTTAATTTAAAACTGTTATCGGTACCCAATGTTAACAAACAATTGAACAATGCCATTGCTTCTACCCCGTTATATGAAATGTATAATCAAAAATGACACAGAGAGTAACAACATCGGGTTTGAGAACAACTACTTCCAAACTACGATCTTTTTTATGAATGGTTTACCAAACAGTCGGTTACATCAATCCACGACACTATAAACATCCAGGAAATATTGAAGTTCATCAGTTCTGGAAAGTATGACATGATCTCCTTTCCTGCTCGTTCAAATTCCTCTTCAGAGGTTACCTCCTTCCAGCAAGTTTTCTCTGCATTATACCAACAATAGTAATCCGTCCAAAAAGGAGCTAAGTATGCACCTGATCCTGGGAAAGAGTTTCTGAGGTCTGGATATATCAAGTCGCCAAAAACAAGGATGCCATTAAGAAATACCTACATTTTTAGAAAGAAAGAAAATATTTAAGAATCCTAAACTACATAGCATAACAAAACTAAGTTATGTTTACAAAGTCTTAATGTATCTCTCTTTATATATTCCAGTCTCATTATATGTGTATGTTACCAAGTATATGTATATGTAATACAAAATTACAATCTGTGTGAGTCTTACTATCTGTGTGTGTTACCAAGTCTTACTATCTGTGTAT
>NW_018404519.1:688372-688997 GCF_002113885.1 Mizuhopecten yessoensis
ATTCCTGTTCAGAGGTTACCTCCTTCCAGCAAATACTCGGTATATTATACCAACAACCGTGATACGTCCAAAAAGGAGCTAAGTATGCACCTGATCCTGGGAAAGAGTTTCTGAAGTGTGGATATATCAAGTCGCCAAAAACAAGGATGCCAGTAAGAAATACCTACATTTTTAGAAAAAAACACAATATTTAAGAATCCTTAACTACATAGCATGACAAAACTAAGTTATGTTTACAAAGTCTTAATATATATCTCTTTATATATTCAAGTCTCATTATATGTGTATGTTACCAAGTATCTGTATATGTAATACAAAATTACAATCTGTGTATGTTACCAAGTATTACTATCTGTCTATGTTACCAAGTCTTACTATCTTTGTATGCTACCGAGTCTTACTATCTGTGTATGTTACCGAGTCTTACTATCTGTGTATGTTACCGTGTCTTACTATCTGTGTATGTTACCAAGTCTTACTATCTGTGTATGCTACCGAGTCTTACTATCTGTGAATGTTATAAAGTCTTACTATCTGTGTATGTTACCAAGTCTTACTATCTGTGTATGTTATAAAGTCTTACTATCTGTGTATGTTACCAAGTCTTACTATCTGTGTATGTTAC
>NW_018404519.1:690879-743084 GCF_002113885.1 Mizuhopecten yessoensis
AGGATAATGTACAAATATATCATTTGTACATTGATTACATTTTTATTTGTGTTGTTATACTTATACTGAAAAAAACGAAATTATGTTCAAAACTTCTAGACGTAATAATTAAGCAATATCCAATGACTGTCCTTTATAATTCTAAGTAAATTTACACAAACATCATATGTCATAATTAATCAAAGTTTCATTTTCATTAAACATTGATATTTTAAATTTCATTGTTTAGTAAGTTAAAAATACTCATGGTAGACCTTTCATTCATATTTTCTTTTTAAATGTGAAGATGAAACTGATTTTTAGAATTTCCAGGAATAGTTCTTTGTTAAGTAGGAAACGGAAATTGATGCCAATAGTGTAAAAAGTAACTGTTGTGATGCATACGTCGTCATTGTGCATGACATTTGTGTAATTTGACTGAATAATGAGATAATGATAATTTATTCAAAAACTAAATAAATTAGATTATTGTGACAATCATCTGCGAGACGTCACTGTGTAAAGGGGAATAACTCAGAAATATTTTCTCATTGTTTATTATGAATTGATACAATAGATTATCTATTTCGGCAACGGTTAACTCTGACGAAAGCCCAACAACCATTTACTGATGTAAATAGACATATAACATGGAAAGTTGACAAGCATGCGGTCTTTGTATGATAGAATTGTGTAGACATGGGTAGTATTGGGTCATATGCGGTAGCATTCTGGTCGTATTGTGTAGTATTCCGATCAAATAACGCATTTTCTGTGAAAAATACCAGCGACGGAATTAAACTTTTGTTGTATCTTAAGATTTGTATTGTATTGAGGTAATATCAGGAACAGTTTTGAGTTGTATTGGGTGGTATTGGGTAGTATTTGGTGGTATAAGGTATAGTATTGGGTAATATTTGGTGGCATTGGGCATTTAATCGCGCCCTTGGAAACGATGACGCTTTTCAGTAGTGATAAAACGAAAATAGAATCAACATTTCACAAAATAATAAAAGCTAGGCTATTTGTTATCTGTATCCCCATGGCCTTTTTTTACGTGTTTCACACAAAACACACACCCCGACTACAAATCTTTACCTTGTACTTGGTGTTGATATGTAGAGGTTATTTTTACCTCTCACCATGACTCACTATCCAGGTGAGTTTTGTCGCCGCGAGCTTGCCTTATAATGTATATTTCGAAAATCGACATAGTTCTCTCAAATTGTCGCTTGCTAATATACATATATGGCCACAAACGTCAGGCGTATGCAAGTATTCAGCTCAAGTTTCATTCACCAAAATGGTTTATCAGAGGTCGATATAACGATCGAGATTTGTTTATTATCCATGATAAAGGCAATGCGCATGTGCAATATAACAGACAACATTTTGACTATGCTTGGCTAAATTACAGTTATTCCGATAACGTAACGACCAGCACACAATGCTAAAGGACAGTTCGACTGGAACATCACTAAAAGAAACAAATTCTCATTTAACTTTGTCAGTCGATCTTAGTGAAATTGAAACAGAAGAATATGTCTAACATAAAGTCGAAGGAAGTTTAAATTTCCCTTCCTTGTTCATGCATATGTGAATAGTATTACATATATTGATAACCAATGAGAAAAGTCTGACAGATATCCTCCAAGACATGAAAATAAATGACGGAAAACTTGGCGAGTCATACATTGGTAAAATTTACTTGAAAAATAAGTCCGCCAGACACGTTCACAGGAAATACACTCACCTGCTAATTACACGCTATTACCTCAGGGGCTTGATAATGTGTTACAGCTATATTTAGACATGCACTGAGGTATGCGAAGTAGTATTACAGGTTTTAGGGATATAGAGCAAATGTCTGTAAAAATGTCCCTCACCTCCGATGAAGGTATATATACAAGGAGTGAGGAAAGCTCCTCCGACACCACACATCATTTCGATCTTTCAACGTTTTTCTTAGTCATATAACTACTTTTTTCATATTCATGAAGTTATCGTCATGTTCGGGAATATATATATATAGTGAACATATTCACAAAAATACCAGCTAACAGTAGGATGCTCGCTCAAGCATGACGTCAACCTCATGCATGTAAAAGAAATGGCTCATTGACTGCTAAAAAAGAACGAATGGCGTGTGGTGTCAGAGGAAACGGAGACATGTTTCCAGAAGGAGTATATGTGCATTCTATAATACCATTCATATTACCTCTTTTCTGGGTGGTCTCAGTCCTTGATAAACTCCACAGCAGGCGAAAAAAATGTCCTTTTCATACAGGCTTCTGCCTTCAAATATCATCACCCCAGTATGCCCTTTCTTTTTTTGCAGAATTAATTTTGGGATAATGTTCGTGATTTTGCCAACTTAGAGAACCCATGCCCACTGCTGGTCATCCTTGACTGTCGTTACTAGAAGGATTATCTCAGTCCGGAGACAGTGACCACCAAGTAAGTTACATCAGGGTTCATCAAGCGGTAGTTTAATGGAACACATTAATGGATCAATAGTAGAATGGATTTGATATTTTGTTTATCTCAAAACACTGAATGTTTTGTTTTTACTCAATGCAGGTTTCAAGGCTGTCTATGAAACATGTATAATTTATCTCAGTCCGAGGACAGTGATCACCAAAGAAGTTGCATCCGAGTTTGTCAAGCAGTAGTTTAAAGGAAAAATATATAAGGATCAATAGTAGAATGGATTTGATATAAATGTTATCTCAAAACACTGAATGTTTTGTTTTTAACTCCATGTATGTTTCAAAGCTGTCTATAATTTAGGTATAGGTTAAAGCAAACGAAATATTTACAATTTTATTCACATATTGTTGTTCTTGATTTGGTCTATAAAATAAAGATGATATACCATTATCTAAAATGTTACTACAATTCCTATTTATGATATTGCAATATGAACCAGAATAAATACCAGAAAATTTCCTTTTTTGTCCCCGACCCGCAGAGTTTCAATTTATACTTTGCTTTACACACATTCATTTCAAGTTGTTCAACCTTCCTATTTCTATACATCCGTTTGAGTGAAGTTATATGATTTGATAAGAAGATAGGTATATCTAATGACTTCACGTTTCAGACATCTGTTTACGCTACTCTCTGATGGATTGTTATAAAAGTCATGCCTACAGTATTGCTTGTTATAATACACAAGTTAAATAGCATCTGTAGGACAGCTTATGTTTTCTCAAATGTGGTACAGTTAGTGGATTTTATATCGTTCCACAGAACACGTGACACGATATCCACATCCTCTGTAGAGAAGGTGAAGAATCCACAATCATACACATTTTCAAGTACTGTCCAATTTGTGTTGTCAGCTACCCCAATCATCACTACACTCGCCCCGTTGTTTTCGCGTAAATGTCTGACTTGTGTTCTCACGTGCGCAACAGATTCTTCTGGTATGAGACCGGTTGTGACAAATATGACGTACTTCCTGGTCCCAACACTACTGTAGGATGTGTGAGTACCTGCAAACGTCATCACACTGTCCCAGTCTGGTCTGTTATCCGGCGACTGTCTCAGTTCCTTGATGGCGTCCATCATGTACGGCAGATTTGACAGATGGCATCCCTTTACGACGTACTCTAATTTGGTACCATGTGTGGCTATACTGATGGTAACAGTGTGATTGGTATGATAGGAGCTGATTTTATCGAGAAATGTTTGTAGGAAGTTCAGCACCGTCTTAAACGTTTTGCCGCTCCGTGTTGCCGATGTCTCCACTAATAATAGCATATCAGCACTGTATTTGGTTTCACATCCTGTGAAAAAATATACAGACGAATAACTAGACATAGTTATATAATAGTTAAGCAGTCTTATTTTTGTTTCAGATTATATAGATACAATCACAATTACAGACAAATGTAGTTTACCTGTACTGTTCTTATCGTGTAGATCCCATTGGAGAAGGTCCAGTAGTTTGCTGGGATCTGACGCCAGTAAGTACGAACTGTTGAAGGCCACACTCTCCAGCACGGTGTGATACACAGACCTGCCCAGTCCAACACTGACTACCCTGATATCACCGTTTCCATTAGACAGACCCCTTGCACTATTTATGGCTTTCTCCCTGTCATTGACCAGTCCGTCGCTGACCACAACAACATACTTCAAGGCAGACTGCCTTCCTCCTTTGGTCCACCGGAAAATGTCTCTGTAGGTAAAGCGAAATCAAGTCACTCGGTGAACTTTAACCTCAGAAAATACTTTTTGCTAAAGAGAAATGAAAATGATTCAGTTTTTGAATATCTGACTCATAAATAACTGTCCGCTCAGTGTTTGGAAACAATAGATGGAAGAACGAAAAAATCTTCAATAGGGATTTATTGCACTACGTACGTACCTTGCCTTTTCTAGTCCGGTTTCCATGTGAGAAGTACTGTTAAGATGGGATGTATTTAGCACACGCTCGTGAATACAGTCCTTTTTCTGACAAAAAAAGAAATCGAACTCCACATTGGCTGTCTTGGAAAAACTTACAACAGCCACCTGTGTGTCGTTGGGAGCTATGGTCAGATTGTCAGTAACGTCTACTATGTACTGGAGGATACTGTCAAACAAAGCCGACTCGCTGTAGGAGGAGTCTATGACAAACACTATGTCGGCGACCTTTACAGGACGTGCCATGTAACCATTGAGTCTGAAGACGAACTTTCCCGTCTTGTTGACGTTACTACGGGACACCACCGTGGCGATTTCCTCCGTGCCTGATCCCTCCACAGCGTAGTAGTGGGTATCACCTCCCTTATTGAAGCCAACCTTAAAGTTAACGCATGTTTACATTAATTAAATTTAATATGAAGTTATTAATCCTTTCTAACAAGTAGTTTTCTGGTGAAGGTTACCATTAAATCTGTGTCCCCTCTATACGTATGGCAAATATTTTACATTTTCTTTTTTATTGTGCATTGATTACAATAAACAATTTAGTACGACGAGGATTAAAATATTTCATTTATAAAAAAACAGGTCAATATTACCACAAAAACAATGAATGGATGCGAGATTGCCATACAATATGAACAGGATGTTAAAATAACCTTACCTTTGCATACTTGTACATGTTATTAAGTTCCCATCTATAATTCCAAGCGTGTTGTATTTTGTTGTAATTATAAATTACGAATGACAACACACCGTCACTGATCAGTACAGCTTGAAATGTACTTCTTAGAGAAGGCCTGAAACAAGAGTGTCAAATACAATTAAGCATGTCACACTTATTGCATTATAACAGACAACAAATGACTATTTTACATAACCTTCCCTTCAAACAGATGACAGAGATGTTACTTGGATGTTCTTGTCAAACATATATTAGATAATATCAAATTGTTGTCCTCTTAACAATCACGTACATGTTAACAATAACACAATTCCTAACAATCATATAAATATTTTTCTAACTTCTCGTAAGCCGCACAATTATATTAAACACAATTTAACTGTCAACCTCGTTAAAAGTTATTTAAAATGATATCAAACATGAGTAAACAGATAATTAATTATGTATTAATTTTTTCACAATCACATGCAACATTAATAATATTGACGTACTTTCACAACTATACGTAATTTATTGTAACAAGTCAAACTCCTCACAATAATATCAAACATAATTCTACAAAATACAATCTACACAATCAAATATATGAATTTATCACATACCTGTTGAATCTTGTTATAGTGATACAACGTTCTGTATTGCACATGTGCAATACGGAATGTTGTATTTACCTACTAGCCGGAACTACTTTTTATGGGAATCCCCTTGTCATGGCGAACTGAAAAGTTCCCCGTATTTGGAAAACACAATATCAAAGTTTATAAAATCTTTGTATCGATCTCTACCAAATACGGAAGGTATGTGATAAAAACGAGACCACACACTTGTATTTTTCTAACGAATCAGAAAGCACTCATTTATTGCGCGGACGTATATATTCACTCGTGAATAATATTCGTCCTCGCAATAACTCGTGCTTTCTGCTTCGTTAGAAAAACACAAGTGTGTGGTCTTGCATATATATCGTACCTGGTTCTCGTATCATTATCGAAATATTGAACGACAATAAGTGAAATACCACGTATGGTGGTAAAGGTATTATAGGGACATCAGTGACGTTAACGTTCATTACTGGTCTTCTTGACACCTTCGGTATTTTTCCTGACAACCCTAGTCTTTGATGGATCATACACGTGTTCTTGCATACGTTATGTACTAACTAATGTGGAAAACAATCGATCGTTTGACAATAAAAAGATATAACCACCGCCGACAGTGTAAATGGACGATATATAATAAAGTGTGTAGGACTCATTAATAGTCGTACTAATGACAGAAGTTTGATGCATTCGATACACTTTAACCCAACCTTTGATAGCACGTTTTAATAACAACTCCTCCAATTTAATCTTTTGTACCGTGCTATTATGATAAAGTAAATTCTGATGTCGAGACGGGCAACATGAACTAGTAAACATAATTATAAAGCATTGTTTGAACAACTTTCAAAACTGTAACTTTGAGGATGAACAACGCACAATTCTAAACCGATATCGTAATTAAGGGCAAGGAAAAGGAAAATATGTACCCAAACTGAGAAACTTCGGTTTAATTAGAATAATTGACCAATCGGTAAGAAATTTCAAATTGAAGTTTAAGAAATCTTATCATTTTTTTATTATGGCACGTGAATAAAGATGTGGGGTACTGTCCGTACGAGTAGAAACTGGGCAACATAAATATGAGACCATTCATGAACATGGCAGACGAAATTCAATTAAGGCATAGACACTCTACTTAATAAATATATTGTAATGCATCATCTTAGCAATGTTAAGGCATTACTTACATTTCTCATTTTCCTATTAGGTATTTTTGTGACATTTGTGTTTGTGAATTTGACATTGTGTCTGATATATGTACTTTAAAAATCTCACTGTTTTTGGTACCCAAGATTAACAACCAATTGAACAATACCATCGCTTCTGTCCCATTATTTGAATTTTATACGCTTATACAATAATCTACAATGATAAAGAGAGCAACAACATCGGGTTTGAGAACAAGTAATTCCAAACTACGATTGTTTCTTGGTGGTTTACCTCAATTGAAGAATAACAGTCGTCAATTACATCAATCCACGACACTATAAACATCAAGGAAACATTGAAGTTCATCAGTTCTGGAAAGTATGACGTGATCTCCTCTCCTGCTCGTTCAAGTTCCTGTTCAGAGGTTACCTCCTTCCAGCAAGGGTATTTTATATTATAACAACAATAGTAATACCTCAAAAAAGGAGCTAAGTATGCACCTGATCCCGGGAAAGAGTTTCTGAAGTCTGGATATATCAAGTCGCCAAAAACAATGACTCCATTGCAAAAAAACTACATTTAAAAAAAAAAATATATACATATATAATTAAGAATCCTAAACTATATAGCATAACAAAACTAAGTTATGTTTACACAGTCTTAATATCTGTTTCCGTTACAAAATCTCTAATATCTCCGTATATGTATAAGTCCAACTATATTTGTCAGCACCAAGTGCTACTGTTTTTATATGTAATCAAGAATTACTATGTGTGTATGATACGAAGCCTACCTATCTGAGTATGTTATCGACAATTGCTATCTGTGTATGTTACCACGTCTTCCTACATGTGTATGTTATTAATTCGTACTATCTCTGTATGTTACCAAGTCTTACTATCTGTGTATGTTACAAAGTCTTACCACATGTGTATGTTATCTGGTCTTACCACATGTGTTTGTTATTAATTCGTACTATCTCTGTATGTTACCAAGTCTTACTATCTGTGTATGTTACAAAGTCTTACCACATGTGTATGTTATCTGGTCTTACCACATGTGTTTGTTATTAATTCGTACTATCTCTGTATGTTACCAAGTCTTACTATCTGTGTATGTTACAAAGTCTTACCACATGTGTATGTTATCTGGTCTTACCACATGTGTTTGTTATTAATTCGTACTATCTATGTATGTTACCAAGTCTTACTATCTGTGTATGTTACCAAGTCTTACTATCTGTGTATGTTATCAAGTCTAATTATCTGTGTATGTCACTAACTCTTACTATCTGTGTATGTTATCAATTCTTACTTTCTGTGTATGTTACCAAGTCTTACTATCTGTGTATGTTATAAAGTCTTACTATCTGTGTATGTTACCAATTCTTACTATCTGTGTATGTTATAAAGTCTTACTATCTGTGTATGTTACCAAATCTTACTATCTGTGTATGTTACCAATTCTTACTATCTGTGTATGTTACCAAGTCTTACTATCTGTGTATGTTATAAAGTCTTACTATCTGTGTATGTTATAAAGTCTTACTATCTGTGTATGTTACCAAGTCTTACTATCTGTGTATGTAACCAGGTCTTACTATCTGTGTATGTTACCAAGTCTTACTATCTGTGTATGTTACCAGGTCTTACTATCTGTGTATGTTACCAAGTCTTACTCTCTGTGTATGTTACCAGGTCTTATTATCTGTGTTTGCTACCAAGTCTTATTTTATGTGTAAGTTACCAAGTCCTTCTCTCTGTGTATGTTACCAGGTCTTACTATCTGTGTATGTTACCAGGTCTTACTATACGTATATATTACAAAGTTTTACTAAATTTGTTTGTAAATCAAGTCCTACTATCTGCGTATGTTACTTAGTCTTATTATCTATGTATGTTATCAAGCCTTCATTTCTTTATGGAGTATTCAAATATATATTTTCTGCACATGTTTATTTATATAACAATAATAAAGATATAAAGTAAGAAGCAGGTAAGAAACTAAATCTAATCTAGGTTAATATTAAACCGATTTATATATCTACAATTGCTTGTTTAAACGTGTATAAACTATTACTGGGTTTTTTCTCTCAAGATGTCTAAAGCAAAACTCAAACAAACCCTAAAATAAAGTTTGAATAAAACTTAAGTTTATGTTTTTGCTTCATGAATGGTTACTGGTGCAGGTAAAAATATGAAAAGGAAAGTAAAAAGAAAACTTACCGATATATTTCTATACTTGTCTCCAAAATAATCGAAATCTTGTTTCAGTTCTACCTGAGAATACCATTCGTGTGCTCTTAAACAGCTCGTGTTTCCAGCATCATAGAAATCACTGAGTGGAACGGAACAATATACAAATCTCCATAGCCAGAGGTGAAGGATAATGTAATTACTAACGAACCAGGTAACCTGTACCATTGTTTGTGTCGGGTAAACACGCCACAAATAGCGTAAATAGAAAGTACGTGTTACAGAAGTTATAGCTATTGATTTTTATGTTTAAAAAGAAATACATTCTTATAAAAAATATAACCTGTTTGGCGACTGGTGACCATACCATTTCCTATGTTTTAGAAACGATTATCTTATTCAGTAGTGATAACACGAAAATAGGATCAACATTTACAAAAGAATAAAAGCAAGGTTATTTATTATCTGAAGCTCTTGTGACAGTCCTAACATGTTTCACACAAAACAAACATCCTGATTGCAAATCTTAACCTTGCACTTGTTGTCGATAAGTAGTTATTCTTATCTTCTCACCATGAGTCACTATCCAGGTGCTTTGTCCCGAGCTTGCCTTATAATACAAGTATATATTTCGAAAATCTAATTTACATATCTGGCCACAAAGATCAAGAGTATGCAGATATGCAGCTCACGTTCATTTCACAAATTGGTCAGAGGTCGATATATATCGATCGAGATATTGTATTCTATCCCAGAATTAAGACTATGCACATGCAAAATATAACAGAAAACTGATAGTGTTGTACCTGGCTTACAGAAGGTCCGATAACGTAACGACAAGCACACCACTGCAAAAGAGCATTTGGGTTGTAACATAAATATTTGAAACAAAATCTTATCAATTTAGCTAGTTGGTCTTAGTGATCTTCGAACAGAATTATTTATCAAGCAAAGACGAAGGAAGTAAAAAAATCCGCTTCCTTGTTCATCCATATTTGAATAGTATAGTTACACTTTCTGATAAAAGTCTGACAGATATTCCCCAAAGACATGTAAATAGATGCTATTTACATAGGTAAAATATAAGTCCGCCAGAGACGTCGTGCACAGGTAATATAGCACTCACCTGATCATTACGTGATTAGACCATAGGGACCTGAAAATGTGTTACAGCTGTATTTGGACCTACACTGAGGTGTTCAAAGTAGAACTACAGGTTTTACGGTTATATATTTACATTTGCATGGCATTGTCACTATATAGCCTCTTTGAAAGCTGTGTCGTTGATGGGACTTTAATTACCATGCATCACGAGACACAATTCTTAGCGTATTAATACAACACTGACCGGAACTACAATATCCAATATAAATAAACATGACGGCTGCTGAAATATCGCTGGGCATTGTGAGATTTGACAATGCCATTGTAAATTTATGTGCAAAATAAAAAATGAAATAAAAAAACACTTTTCACACTTTTATTTCAACGAAAACAAGACCAATGTCTGCAATATCGTACAAAATGCACATCGGTTATCAGAAATATCGTCTGTTACACTGCACTGATCAACAGGGGTTCGTTATAAATGTCTGAAATACACATATTCTATAGACCTACTGACACATATGGTACAGACCTACTGATATGAGTTACAGCACACATAAACATTTCAGACATTTGTAACGAACCTGTGCTACGTCGCATGATCACTCACTTCAAACGCTACTGTATCAGTTTCACGCGTCTCGCATCCACCATTCCTCAGTTTCTGACGACATGTCAAATGACGAGGATTTTATAGAATCTACCGACTGTTGCCAGGTTCCCATACAATCAATAAATACATTCACGCCTGGATTCTTCACAAAATGAGCAAAGAAAAAAGTTCGAATTAACTTCCAAAAATAACTCCTTCGTGGAGGGCAAGGTCGGATTTACGGTGTTCACTGTATTTGTCCATGCCCGAAATTTGTTTCGGGGAAAAATCGAAACAATTTCAAATCTAACTTTCAGCTCAGAGTTCTATTGATAAACTTAAATCACCCTAAAGACATATCATACGCAATTGTATTGATACTGAATTGTGGATTAAAATTGAAGTGTTTGTTAAAATTTCAAAGTACTACTTTGTTTGCCAATCAGCACGCGACAATACGCTGTTCAAACTATTGTCCGAAATTGTGTGGGCTGTCGATAAGGCGGGCATTTTTAATTTTAAATATAAATTATAAGTTAAAAAAGAACATAAGAGGCAGAGAAAACGTAAATATAAGTATTGAAAGCGCGCATTATGATTTGTTTGCTTACAAAGCTGTGTCATTCAAATAGATCATAAATACCATACACAAACAGTTCAATGCTTTTAAAATAACAACTTTCGTTTAAAATGCCACCCCAATGATGGTATATGTACTTGAAGGGAGGAAATATCTCCATACGGAAAAGTCGACCCTTTCTAACTTTTTCGCTTCAAAATTAATATTTCTAGTAGACGTACAAAAAATGCTTGGTAACGTTTGGGAGGTGAATATTTGTTTCTTTTTTAAACCTCCTTTATGCACTCGAAATGTATTCTCATGATATCTGATTTCCCGAACACCATATGCCATATCGATCTTTCAATGTTTGTTTTTGCATCATAGAGCCACGTTTTCCATATCAATGGAGTTAACGTCATGCTCAAGGAGCGAACACCTCGAGTCCCGCTTGTTTGTGAAGATATGTTAGGAAATCTATATATATATACACAAAAATACTAGCTAACAGGATGGTAGGATGTTCGCTGAAGCATGACGTCAACCTCAAGAACGAATGGCGTGTGGTGTCAGAGGAAACGAGACATGTGCGCGGAAGGAGAATATTTTAATTCTACAACACCAGACCTATCACCTCATTTCTGGGTGGTCTCAGTCCTTGATAGCAAACAACATTAACTCTACAACAGGAGATATAATGTCCTTTTCACACCGAGTTACTGTCTTGAAATCTCACCCCAGTTTGCAGAATACATTTTGTGATAATGTGTGTGATTTTGCCAACTTAGAGGACCTACGCCCACTCCTGGTCATCCTTGATTTTTTCCTAACCAAAAGGTTCATCTCCGCTGAAGACAATGATCACGAAAGACTTTTCGTCAGATTTTGTCAAGCGGTACTTTAAAGGAACATAATGTATTGAGCAATAGTACAATGGATTTGATATAAACGTTACCTGGAAACATTCTATCTTTTATTTTTAGTTCCATGTAGGTTTCAGAGCTGTCTATAATTCTGGTATAGGTTAAAGCATATGGATATGTACAAATCATTATTTAATTGTGTTGTTGTTGATTTGATCTTGAAAATAAAAATGATATAAACATTATCTAAATTGTAACTATAATTTCTACTTTACAATAGGAACCAGAACAATTACCTGTATATTTCTTTTTATTTTGGTTCCCAACCCGCAGAGTATCACCTGATACTTTGTTATACATATATTCATTTTAAGTTCGACTGTTCTATTCATTTATTTATATATTTCCTAATACAATATGTAATTTCATTGTATATTCATACTTTCTATACATCCGTTTGAGTGAAGTTGTATGACTTCATGTTTCAGACATCCATTTTTACACTACTCTTTTATGGATTGATAAAAAAGTGATGCCTACAGTATTGCTTGTGATAATACACAAATTAAATATCATGTGAAGGAGAGCTTATGTTTTCTCGAATGTGGTATAATTAGTGGATTTGATATCGTTCCACAGAACATGTGGAACGATATCCACATAGGCAATGCCTGTGCCCAATCCTATTGTTAATTGCAACAATTAGAATATTTTTGAAATGAAATATCCACATCCTCTGAAGAAAAGGTGATGAATCTAGAGTCAAACATGTTTTCCGATAATGTCCAGTCTGTGTAGTCAGCCACCCCAACCAAAACTACAGTAACCATATTTTTGTCATGCAGATGTCCAAGCGGTTTCCTCACGTGCGCAACATATTCTTCTGGTATGAGACCGGTTGTGACAAAAATGACGTACTTCCTGGTCCTATCACTACTGTACGATGTGTGAGTATCCACAAACGTCACCACACTGTCCAAGTCTGGTCTGTTATCTGGCGACTGTCTCAGTTCCTTAATGGCGTCCATCATATACTGTACACTCATTTACGACATAGTCTATTTTCGTACTATGTGTTGCATGAAGTATCATAAATTGGCGTTCTAGGTTGAGATAATGTGTCCTTTTTGTTGAATGACAAATAAAATATCTTTCTATCAAATGAATTGACAGCGGAATGATAAATATTGATAGTTTTATATTTAAGATTTTGATCACCTTGTCATTAATAAATGAAATTCTGTGATGAACTTACCGGTAAATTGTACAGTTATGAAGGAATCCGGTGTATGTATGGCATAGTCAGATTACTTTAATTCGAAACTATGTAATTTATATATATATATTTGTATCGGTACATGCACAGCCAATGTTTGTACTTCAAATGAACTCTGCCATTGGAAATTTAGATAACAATATTGTTCCTAAGTCTTACTATCTGTTTATGTTACCAAGTCTTACAATCTGTGCATATAACCAAGTCTTACTATCTGTCTATGTTACAAAGTCTTACTATCTGTTTATGTTACCAAGTCTTACAATCTGTGCATTTTACCAAGTCTTATTATCTGTGTATGTTACCAAGTCTTACTATCTGTCTATGTTGCAAAATCTTACTATCTCTGTATGTTACCAAGTCTAATTATCTGTGTATGTTACCAAGCCTTACTCTCTGTGTATGTTACCAAGTCTTACTATCTGTGTATGTTACAAAGTCTTACTATCTGTGTATGTTACCAAGTCTAATTATCTGTGTATGTTACCAAGTCTTACTATCTGTGTATGTTACCAAGTCTTACTATATGTGTATGTTACCAAGTCTTACTATCTGTGTATGTTACCAAGTTTGACTATCTGTCTTTTTTACCAAGTCTTACTATCTGTCTATGTTACCAAGTATAAATACCTGTGTATGTTACCAAGCCTCATTACCGTTTATGTTGCTTTGTCTCATTTTTGTTGTTGAACATGAACATATAAATGATCAGCGCATGATAAATAATATGGAATAAGAATAATAATTAGGAAAGAAACGAATCTACGCTAACTTGACTTTCCCCCCTGTAATTACTTGTTTAGACCTGTATCGGGTAACTATACTAAAGCACATCATAAATAAGCCTTAACGTTAACATTGAAGCATACATTTATATTTTGCTATATTATTATAACAGGAAATCAATAAGAAAACTTACATGTATATTTCTATGAGAAAAGAGTCAAAATCATTTTTCAGTTCTATTCGAGAATACGAAGAGTCGTTTATCTTTAGAGAGTTCGAGTTTCCAGCATCATAAAAATCACTAGAAAAATGTTATTACTAACGAACCAGGTAACCTGTACCATTGTATGTCCCAGGTAAAATCAGTATTGCTTTTTATACGAACGAATTAATTTATTATATATAGCTCAGGCGACATTCTAAAAAGGTTTCCCATAAAACGAAAATCCCGATAACATAGGTTTATTAAGCACTTTATGTTGATATATGGTTATTGCACCTATCGAGTCATTCCCATGTGAATTCATCTCCTCCAAAACACTATCTAGGTGAGCTTTTCAACGAGGAGGTCTTCTCTTTCGAATATCGACATGACTCCCTATGGTTAATACTTTCGTTTATTTACATATGGAGTCTCAAAGGTCACATGCATACACAATTGCACATACAGCTCCCATTCCATTCGTCGATACGGGATTCACAGTAGCCGGTAAGGTATCATTCAGGTAATATAATCCACTATCCATGGTAAGGTCAAAGCGCATGCGCAATGAAAAATCTAAACTAATACTTGATTGTACTTGTTTGTAGAAGGTCCAATAACTTAGCATTAAACCTGCACATAAATAAAGAAATGCAAAACTTATCATATGTTGTCAGTTGCTCTTATAATGACATTTATTTGTCAAGTATAACGACGTAGAGAGTTAATTCCCCTCCAGCACGGTGCATGTTTATATAACTCTTATATTAGAAAGGTAAATGTCAACAAATGTGATGAAAGCCCTTCACGACACGTAACTAGATGAAAAAGACATATGCTAGTACCTTATCGGTAAACGTACGTGTTGTTTTCATTAAGAATTTATATTCATAATTCTACATTTTTGTGTATCTGAAACACAGGCATCTATATATACCGAAACGACAAACTGACACGTATAGCATTAATCAATCTAACGTCATGGAGTCTCTTATCAAGGTACCAAACGTAAACAATACAAGGAAAAATTCGATCATTCAGGTTTATAATGAAATTTCATAGTATTTCACTTGGCCATGATGGCTAGCGAATCATTTCTGCTACCTAGATCAAGGACTTTACTTTATGATCGATTGATTTGTCAACAGGGAGCGTCAAGCAAAATCAATTTGGAGAACAGAGAATCAATATGACTGAGGAACAAGATTATAAGAAGTGACATCAAATAGTAATGTTTGTCACAGAGGATTGATAGTGACTTAATCATTACTGGACGACTGTCGGCAAATGTCAAGATATGAATATGAAAAGGAGGAGACTTTGGTGTCCTATATTGAATAATAAATATTAATATGATACGTGTAGTTCCAAAAATAATCATGATATGTGTGAATGGTACAATGCCATATAGTTGGTTATTTCTATGGGTCTAAATTTTCATATATTTTTTTATTAGAATGAGGATTTTATTTTATGTGATTGATTTGAAAAAAAACCTAGTGTTACATTATTACAAGGATAACATTTCCTTAATAATGTATATATACCCGCAAATAAACGAAAATATCATCCCAGCAAAAATAAAAACAAAAACAAAACAAACGACTGTACGGTATATTTCATGTTAAATATTTTATTTCCATTTTTGAAATTCAGAAAACTTTTTTTTTTTTAAATATTGCAATAATCCTTTTTTACAGATGTGTTTTCAATAAACTATCGAAAGCCTTAAACTATTGTCATTTTTATTAACGAAAAATGGGCTGCACTTATTTGTAAACAAACGTATAATACAAAACTTGTGTATCATATCTACGCAGTATTATTCATACTACACATAGGGCATAATATAGCGCTGGAATAATAAGTTGTTGTACTGAAAAACACTGTGAAGTGTCTCAAAAGACACATTTGATCCGATGTACCATATTCTGTACTTGCCCTGCATGTCTAGGATATCCCATAATACCCATTTACTCATGTCTGAGACGGAGTATCTGGGGAAATATGACCAAACGATCTGCTCCGTAAGCTGAACCACCTCCGCCTTTTCAACAATGTTGATATGTCTACGTAGATTTCTCTCGAGAATCTGTCGTCCTGGTTTTGAAACGCTGCGAGTGTGGAGTGGATGCTATCACCATCTAGAACACCAGGAAACACTCCTGCAGTATAATTATCACCTTCGATATGGGCCAGAGCAGAATAGGTGTCTTTTTGTAAGAACACTTCAAGGCCTAAAGCTTCTACGCTTTCCGTATTTTGTACATACCAAAGAGGTGGCCAAATACTCATGGGTGGTCTTACTGAATAGTCTTTTTTCCTTCTTGTTGAAATTCACAGTGTTGATTAAGGACTTCATGGTTGGACTCAATATGAAAAAGTCAAACTCCTCTTCCTTTTCTCCACCACATGTGCTATATTTGACTTTGAAGTTTGTTTTTCTGTCTCTTGATCGAACGATCTTCGCCACTGGACTAGAAAGCCGCACGTGTATGTTCATCTGTCGAACAATTTCCTTCCAGATGAACTGATTTCCCTTGGAAAGGATTTCGTTGTAGCTTGAACCTGGCACAGGAGGGGGAAATATCAGCCGCGTCTAGTAGCTGGGTGTCATCTATATCAACCTATAGATTGCGGATACTTCATCCAAATGTCCGTAGTCCTGGGCCGTCATTGTGATAATATATAAAAAAATAAGTACCTCAATGTCACGTTGTTTTAGGAACTCCACGAATGTCATGTTGAGATAGGATAATGCCTTTTCGCTCGGTCTAGGCATTAACGACCCTTTGTATAATCCAAATAAGACAGAATGTATCTTTCTTTATTTTAGGGCGGCGTTGAAAAGATATTCGAAGAGTTGAGTTTCGTTGAATTGCGAACCGGGGTTAAGCTGTTCAGCAATGACAGCAGAAAACTTAGCCATATTCATTATTCCTGGAATATAAAGAACATTTCAGTGCATCCGGTATAATTTATGATTCTTGATTATTCGATAAAAATTAACTCAATAATATCATTTTAGAAACATGTTTGATTTAAATACCCGATTCGCTAATCTCACCACCACATATTGCGTGAACAAAATACTTTTTTAAAAGATGAATAAGCTATGAATTAACAAATAGTTGAACAATACAATTTATTTGGGTAAGCACCTGTTGATCACCTCAAAGCATGGTACTCGAAGACTCTAAGACCGGGTTAACCATCGTCATGTAGTGAAGAAATTGGTTGATTTCGCAACTGAATAGACATCAACTACAGATAAGAGTAACTATTCACTAACGTTTGCCTCTGGATCCAGGTTTCCAGTCTAACCAATTCCAGGGTCGAGTACTCTAACGTTTGCGTCTGGATCCAGGTTTCCCGTCTACCCAAATTCCAGGGTCGGGTACACTGACAAGCTGGTCGGCATCGAACTCTTGTACAAGTTTGTAGAGCTCTGTATAATATTGGTGAGTACTATAGACGCTCCCAGGTCAAGTGTCGTCCTTCGATGATACATCAAGTTTAACTTTCCTCCAATGTAATCCGAGCTTTCAAAGACAGTTATTTTGTAAATCTAGCTTCCTGAAAGCAAGGAAAATACCGGCTTTGTTCATGTATTTGAGTAACGCCAGGGAAGAGAAAAAAATCTGATTGATCTGTTACTTTATCCTTTAAAGGCGAAGGTTATCGCATTGTAAATTGAATCTCACCGACTATATGACCTTTCAGACTTACACTTTAGATTGAGTGATTGCACAAAGCTATCTGTATGTGGGTTTACGTATATGTATGCTAGAGGATGAACCCTATTGATTTAGAGCCTGACCCACGATAGCTATTCTATCATCTCGGGATTTCGGCCCGGATGCTAAAAAAACAAAACAAAACTTAATTGACATCAGATGTACAATACTTATCAGTAATGTGATCTTTTACAATTATTAAGTGAATGACATTAAGTAACCATTATCGCTGAAGTATTAAGTCTTCCACATCAATATTACTCGAAAAAAACCCACTACAAAACAACGTCGCCTACAACAAAAACAACGTAACTGTTAAAAGACGAATGATGTTTTAAATATCATTTCCGCGAAGGAATTCATATAAAAAAATGGTATCAAGAACTTACAGGTTTCCGTTCCAAACACCAAAGTCGCCACATTCATAAAAAACACAGAGTATCTTTTTTAATGTTGCAAAGTATTTACATTTGAAATGTACATTTGAACCTTCAAATAAACTTAGTCACTGATATTTCAAATAACAAAAGAATCGACAATTTTAAGAAACTTCATCGATTACTAAGTTATTAAAAGATGTTGAACCCGGCCATTGTTGGATCGTATTTCATGCTTCATTGGCTTAAACCAATCTAACGCATAAACACAATAGGCTAACTGTAACAACCGACGTATTAACAATAAAAAAACCTCATTTACAGCACATGCTAATTCAGTAACCATAAAGTTAAGTATAAACTTCACAGGCTAACAGTAAAGACCGACTCGCTAACCATAAAGTTAAGTATAAACTTCATAGGCTAATAGGGAAGACTGACTCGCTAACCATAAAGTTAAGTATAACCTCCACAGGCTAATAGTAAAGACCGACTTGCTATACATAAAGTTATGTACAAACTTCACAGGCTAACAGTAAAGACCGACTCGCTAACCATAATGTTATGTGAAGGGTGACTGTTCCAAAAGTCGATTAAATCCAATATAAATTAACCAGGTGATGCATAGTTTAAACCGCGTTTGTGTAACAGCATGATAGTTCCACAGGAATGTAATGCGTAACTTTATGTAAAGTATTGAAATTCGAAATGATATACATAACCTTATGTGACATGTGCACAAGTGGTAATTAAGTAGATACTAATTGCGATCCAGTGTTTATCCCTTGATGGGCCTATAGCCATTTTGTATTATAAATAAATATTATTGTATGAATTAGTCACTTCATTATCACTATTCTTGTAAACTGACACACTTTTATTGCATGTTGTATTATAGAACATTGATAGTGTCGAACTCTAAAACATGACGGTCGTGGAAGCAAAAGAAACTATTTATTAAATTTTGAGAAGTTTCAAGTTTCATGTTTCAATTCACGTTCTTTCCTAAAGAAGGGTTGTCGGGTGACGAAATGAATAGCAAATCCGGCTTTCACAAAGACGACAGGGGTTCGAGTCCCCGATCGGGGTGAAAGATTCTTGGTCACCTGCTCGGTCACGCTGGTTTTCTTTGGGTACTCCAGTTACCTAAAACGTAAGACCGTCTTCGCGGTTCCATTCACGTCATCACAAGAAATTAACATGAGTTGGAAAATTTGCTTGTAATTGTTGTAATGCCTAACACACCCATTTAAATCTTTCCTATGTCGATGTAAAATAACAAAGATATGACACATGACAATGACACTTAAGTTCGAAGAATAATCTCTATGTCTTATGTTTCTAAAAATCATAAGTTGGCAATAAAACTATGTATAACGCAACAATTTTGCACTTTTACTGTGTAATATAATACATAGTTATACCAGATAAATATTCATCGGTTTAGACAAACAAGTAAGTCGATGCAAGAAGCCAAACAAAGTTAGATTTTACCGCACGATGTAGCCATTTCGTTTATTTGAGACTCATCTGGTTTTTTATAATTATAATTGTTCAAGTCGGTTTATAGTATGTTCTGTAAGTTCACCCTACATAATAGTGAAGTTAGGGCATTTGTACGTTATATTAATTGAACCGTTTTCTTATTATATGTTGAATTAAAAACCACACACACAAAATGTGTATTACAATTTCATATGCATTTTTTTTTTATAAAAAGGTCATATCAACATGTTTATGAATGTTAGCATTGGAAACGCTTTCTTTCTAGAAAGAGAGTGACTGTTTAACCGGATGATCGGGTAGCATAGTGGATAACGTACTCGTCTTTCAACAAGGCGGCCGGGGTTCTAATCCTCGATCGGACAGGTATTGGGTAATATGCCCGACCACGTCCATACAGACAAAAAAGAGTGTTAATATAAGTTGGAAAAAATTTGTTCCATAACTTTTATTAAAATAAATAAATTTTACTCTTATATTTATAATTGCATTAGGTTTTGCATTCTTAACAACACTGACTTTTAAAACGACGTAAATCAGCTACCTTGCTTTAGTTAAGTCAATAATATTCTGTTAACATTTGTCACACTTGAACAGGATCACTATCACATGTGCATACATACAAGACGAATAAGACCAGTAGTTCCGGGAGAAAAGCGTTTTTTGCCTTATCGACGACGCCCGACATGTAAATTTAGACCAATTCAAGAAATGTCATATCTTAATAGCGAGAATCACTGTTGTTACAACAAGGCACTTTAATGAGTATAGCCAATAACATCCAACATGATCTCACACAAAAAAGTGACACATTCCTAAATAGGATCATGATGATGACCCTATTCGTCGGAAACCCTGCGTCATTTTGACATTTACCTACGGTACGACAATAATTGTGTTGGGTGTTGAAACATTGAAATATATGTATAGGGTATAAATTGAGATACCTATGTGGGTAGTGAAGAGTACGTTTAATATATCTAGTTATAATCAAGGTTTTCATTGGGAACGTCTTTGACAGAAACTTCAGCTCATCATATGTAGGTACATTCTATACGTGGGAGTAAATACACTTCCGAGCCTAAACATATTTAACTTTTACATTAGCTGGATTGGATATATGTTCATACATTTCAGAAGAAATCAGTCTGAAGTGCTTAATTTAGTGGGATTACACGCTCATATCCTTAGGGGATATGTTTAATGTCACAGTTAATCATTGCCAATTTATAATGCATGGCTAATTTAAGTGAGATAAGGTTATTAAATTTAATTGAAAAATATGGACAGACCGACTCAGATCTTGCATTTTCTATGTACATTGTACAAGGTTACATGATCGATATAATATATGGTTCTGGTGGATAAACGATGTGGAGTATCTGACTAAATTATTCCAGTTAACTAGGCATACTTATAAATATACAAGACAAATACTGCTAAAACGCAAATCCAGGTACATAGTTGTCCCTTTTATCATGTGTGGTACCCGTTATGTTGTCTACAGTCACTCTAGAATATTGCGTCGATGTCAGGTTATATGAGACAGTGCGTCTTAGTCGCGAGATAGTATCATTTGAATTGTAAACGTGACATGTAACCGAATAAGATGCCATTTTCATGTTATGGTTGATAAAAATAAACTTTCCTTGAGGGATAATGAGACGAGCATTAGTGTCATACTGTAGGTAAATGTCAAGTTGTGTGTATTATAAGGACATTTGGTAATGAAATTTAAAGTGGCCAAAAAAAAAAAGGAAAAGAGACTAACGTTAATAAGATGCAGGTTGATGTCGATTGTTTGCTATTAAAGTACAAATCCAAATTAGAAAAAAGTGCGGAATCCAGCAAACACATTTTAAACCCTATTAATTGCATCATTATCAAGAAACATATTAATTACAAATATTCTCACTATATGATGTATGTAAGGTGCAAAACTACTCTAACTATATGATGTTGGTAAGGTGCAAAACTACTCTCACTATATGATGTTGGTAAGGTGCAATACTACTCTCACTATATGATGTTGGTAAGGTGCAATACTACTCTCACTATATGATGTTTGTAAGGTGCAATACTACTCTCACTATATGATGTTTGTAAGGTGCAATACTACTCTCACTATATGATGTTTGTAAGGTGCAATACTACTCTCACTATATGATGTTTGTAAGGTGCAATACTACTCTCACTATATGATGTTTGTAAGGTGCAATACTACTCTCACTATATGATGTTTGTAAGGTGCAATACTACTCTCACTATATGATGTTTGTAAGGTGCAATACTACTCTCACTATATGATGTTTGTAAGGTGCAATACTACTCTCACTATATGATGTTTGTAAGGTGCAATACTACTCTCACTATATGATGTTTGTAAGGTGCAATACTACTCTCACTATATGATGTTTGTAAGGTGCAATATTACTCTCACTATATGATGTTTGTAAGGTGCAATCCTACTCTCACTATATGATGGTTGTAAGGTGCAATACTACTCTCACTATATGATGTGTGTAAGGTGCAATACTACTCTCACTATATGATATTTGTAAGGTGCAATACTACTCTCACTATATGATGGTTGTAAGGTGCAATACTACTCTCACTATAATTATAAAATTAATCTGGCTAAGATGAAGGTATCTTTGTTTTTATTCTATAAGTTTCAAAGTCACTTTCATTTTTATCCAGAGCAACGGAATATCACGAAGAAGATTTCTGGTCCGACATCACTGGATGATAGAATAGTTATCGCAGGAGCGGGACCTTCGGGAATACATATGGCGTATAAGCTTATAGTATGTACATAACTTATTTTTCTACCATTATTTTGCCGCAGTTGTTTTAAAAACGTTTAGCTCATTTCCTCAATCAGTGCACCGGTAACATTGTTATGATCGAATCAAAGTGGCCTCGTGATATGGTATACGGAAAGAGTGGAATCATATCGATATGTAACCATAAATTTATAAGAAAACTCAAAACCTTGTCTTTAGTTATTTAATAACTTTTGTTACAAATAGTAGGATTCCGTTTCTGTTACGGATGAAACGAATCCTCAGCGGATCTTCACTATTATCCTGGGAGACTTGGCTGTAAACAGAGGAAAGACTTTCATATAGTTTGTATGTTATAAAACGATTCACGAAGGAAGTTATCATTACAATAGAGTATAAAAATTTATAAAATCTAAAATATATTCTGTTTCATTCTAAGCATAAATACATTTAAGTATGTGTTTTGTTTACTTCTTACATGTGTATATAATTATGCGTGTATTCTTTGCATGTCTAGGTTTCTGTGTGTTTTCCTTCTTTATATGTTAGCTGTGTTTATTCTATATGTGTACACAAATGACACATCTCTTGTTGACTTTTTCCCAATAACAAAAATAACTTGCCAATTTCACTCAATAAAAAAATCACCATGTACGGATTATTAGGTCAAACAATTTGGAAGAATGACTGTCAAAAGTATATCCATTAGGGCGGTTTTTCAAGATGTTAAACATATTTCAATTTTCCAAATTGAATGCAAATCATATTGTTTTAACAATTTCCGAAATATTTTGAAGATTAAGTTAAAATTCATCTTATGAAAGTGTTTAGCATTCTGTAGAATCAGAAATACAAACCTGTATACTGAATGTCCATTTATTATAGAACAATGTCTACTGAGCCTATCAAACTCTTTTATTCGTGACTTACAATTGTTTAGAAATGAATCTAAAGATATTTGAATTTCTGTGAATATGACAGTATCAGCCCGTTTGTGTGTGTATAATAACATATATATATCGGTTGTGTGTGTATAATAATATATATATATCGGTTGTGTGTGTATAATATATATATATATCGGTTGTGTGTGGCTTGTTTTTGTATCTTGTATCTTACTTACTTGATCCCTTTATTTTCAATGTCAACTTCCGGTTTTTGGCAAGGTTTAAGTCAATGGTTTCCAATGTAGCTCCATTTTTCTTGACTTTGATGGAGTAGTCTCCCTTGAAATACCTCTTGTTCTTGTAGGTTTTTAACTTGCCTGTCCAGTTAGTTCTCCAGGCAGTGTTCACCAGATCTACGTACCTTTGGCCAGCTTCATTCAACTGAAATAGTTTGTACATGAATAATACGAAATTGTTGATATTGAAATACAAATTCAACGGCATATTAATGACCAGCAACGATTTCTCTCTCTCTTTTTTTTTTTTTTGCTATATCTTTATTGTTTAAAACGTCCGAGGGACTGAGATAGATTATGTGAAAGAATTTGCCTGACAATTGTGTAAACTTCCAATTCGATGGTNGGGGGGGGTCTTTTGGATGTTCTATCTGAATTGTGCCAATGCAAACCGTAATCCTTGTTCAATGAGGTAATTTATTGAAAGAAGAATTAGTTTCAAAACCTAGAATTCGCTAATCGGGAAAACGCCTATTTCCAAATTATTGATGTTTCCTCCGTTCCCTCTTAACGGTCACTGAAATGTATTCCACCTTATAATAACCTTTAAGCACGTTTAGTTTGGTAGCGAAAATTAATTGTATTACAGTGTACACCTGGCTCTTATCTCGTTGTTAATCTGTAAAATATTATCCTGACCCACCTGCTTGTATCCTTATTGCAATCAGCATTAATGGACTTCCGAATAGCGAAACATCCAAACATCCAAATACATATAATGTAACGGAGTAATAAAATATATCCAAATAACTGAATATTTCAAAAAACTACCATCTGAATTATGTAACATCTGCACAACCAAACATTCAAATAATCATACATCAAATTGCCAAAGATTCAAATAATCATATATTATATAACAAAATATTCAAATAACCAAACATTCAAATAACCAAATTATATTAATCAAATATCTGAAAAATCAAATATTCTAATAACCAACAATTTGAAAAACAAAATATCCCAAATAACGAAACATGAAAATAAATGTGATTGAAATCTTTACACCTCAAGGAAAAAGGAAGAAAATGATATGATGAAAATGACATGATGAAAATGAAATAAGCCAGTTGTACTGTATGTACAATCTAATGGAATGGTTTACTCTTAATACATACATTACTACTGTTTGAATAGTAATGTTTCTAACAATTACATTAATAAGCGCATCCAATGAAGTAGCGATGTGGTAACATATATGTTTATACACTGCGGTGTGTGACTCATTGACCTTTGATATTTTCCATTGGTCAACATACTAGCACGTGCTCTACTGTATTACCAAAACAAAACAGTTCACTGTAGCGATTTGAATAACCCAAAGGTAGTTTTATTTTCGTTTTTGTAGTGAACGTTTATGATAACGGATTTATCTTTTAACACGAACATGGTCTTGCTTTAGATATTCATCAAATTATATGTGATATTGCATATTTTGCGCAATAAAAAGTCCAACGAATATTAATTGCGACTCATGGTTTAAATGTAAACTTACATTCACGTGAATTCGTAAGTTCAAAATTACAACAAAGCTGCGATTCCACCTTGTGCATTGTGTATCTTCTGCAGCGTTACTGTCTAGAGTAAGATACATTACGATAAGGAGCCGTCACCGTTTAAAAACACCTCTCAATAGTGGTCAAAGTATATTCCCAGCTATTGTTTTGTGTGTGTTATATTATATAACAAATCTTAACACTACAGCCATTGCTCATAGCAAAGAGCAACGCCATAAACAGCGTTTACAGGAACCATCCGTGTTATTTGTAGATACCCCACCCCTCATGTTAAGGTATTGTTCACGTTGCAGGAAACTTTATAGGCAATTTCTGACGCCATAGCAGTAACCACGCCATATAAGGATCCGCACTAACCGTAGAAATGTGGCCCGTTGCTAGGCTTTTTTTTCTGGGAACACAGTATTTCTTACTTCAGAAACGGGCTTTTATTCTCAAACTTACTGTTATAGAGTTTTCTCCTGTCGCCAAGGTATTGTCAATTTCGTAGATGGCCTTTGACCAGAACCCCCACAGCAGCACGCCCTTCACCTTCTCGTGGCTAAAGTACAGGGTGAGGGCGTCCTCGATCGCCTGTGCTTTAGCAGTGACGTTAGTGTCGGTTACAGACATCTCTGTGACCCAGATGGGTAGACCAGCTTCTGCAATCTTGTCCAGTCGATACTGAAGGTATATGTATTTATAACATGGACAACATGTCTTCGGTAGTTCTACGATTGCATTCATTTTAATCAATCGATTACATCTCTCGGAATATAAAACTAGAACTACATTTGATTTGTACATAGTCTCAACGCCATTTTCAAACGAAATGCAAATATTAGAAAAAACACACCTTAAACATTCGATACATACTGTTTAACTTGTAAATGTAAATGTGATATTCGAGCTTAGAAATGAAATATGATACTCAGCATAAAATGTATACTTACTTTTAGCTGAGTGATGTCAATATCACTTGACGGTAGGTGGCTCTGTACTCCCACTCCGTGGACTGGAACCTGGGCGGCCAAGAAACTCTTGGCTTGGCTTGTAATGGCCTGTATGATGAAAAGTTTTTTTTTAATCTCAGAAATTGGTATCTTCATAAAGAACTGCGGCCTTATTGGTAAAACTATCATTCATTGGGTACACACCGTACACACTTTTATTTCTTTATCTGTTAAATCGGAAACAAAACATTTTTTATGACTGATATAATGCTACAGTAAGTTTTCACATTTTCCAACAACTATATTGAAACATTCATTTTTGCGCAAAAACAATTCTAAACATTTGAGGGGAAATATATAAATACACCTATCTATATAAATAATCTATTTAAGTCCCTTTACAGTATACTATGTTTATTTGTTGCATATAAAAATCATGCGGCTGTTTTCAAATATAACAAAATAGGGGTAAATCTTATCTTATTTGAATGTTATTCTGAATGCTGATGGGTGATGTATATTATGTTATATTAAATGTATGTACTTTTGATGAAACCATTGTCATAACGAAACAGTCAGCTGTAGCAAGATGATTCCCTGCTAAGGGGTGTAAAATAAGAGAACGCTGAGGTCAAAACTAAAACCTCATTCGGATTTAAAATCAAAGAAACTTTGACAAAAAATAAACAAAGGAGTGATTTACACGGAAACCCAGGACAGTACCAGAACAATAAACAATAACAGCAGGTGTTCAACAGGTACCTGCTTCATCGACAATACTTTAATGTAAATCTAGTACGAAACGTAGAGAGCCAGTGTAGAAACAACGAAACAGTAAAATACACTAATTAACATAATATAAATGCTAATGTTTATATTCCAAATAACCTCCAATTTTGAATCAAGTAAAACATAATCGAATCCCAGTGCTGTAAGTTTCAGTCTGTGTTCGATATCTTTAAAGAAATCTCGATATTCTGAGCAAGCGCATGGAATTCGAATCAACTTCGACATGTAAACATTGTGTGTAGGTATACTACTATCAGGAAGTGGGGATCTTTCTGTTTTATATATACCGTTGTGTAAGGGGCGTTGTTAACCACAGCGAAATCATTTAGAAAGAGTTGTGTGTCCGGCTCGGCTGTATTCATCTGCCTGAACATATCCATGGTGATGTTGACGTTCTCGGTCTTCCTCTCGTAGAAGTCGTCGTGTAGGGCCTCGTTGTTGACATCCCAGTGAGCAAGTCTGATTAATACAGTTTATATGTAAACATTAACATCCCAGTAGGTAATACAGTTTATATGTTAGCACTTAAATGGGCTAATCTGACGGAAGCAGTACATCTAGTCAGGTACATAGTCATTTTGGGGATTTACTTTCCATTCCTTAAGGTTATTACGGATATCTACAATAGAACTAAAAGGTCTGTCTTACATAAACGACTTCAAATAAGAGTGGAGCTCCCGTAACACATGCGTTCGTGAAGAGCTTACTTCCTGGACATACGTTACGCTTATGTTATTATTTTGTCCTGAAGTAGCCGTCCTATGAGGGAACATGAAGTATACCCTGGAAACATACTATTGAAATTTAAAATGTTAATTTAAATTTTTTCTCCGATTATTTAATTGTTGATTGCGACGGTTAGCTGTCATTGTTGATGGCTTTCATAGTTGAAGTAAGGGTTTTATCTGGGATTACAGTGTCGATATTTACCATCACGTGGTCAAATATATAGTCTTATAAGGTGGTTCAAGTGAGAGTGAAAGCTATTTTTCAATCATATGGATGGTAATTTTGACATTCTAGTTTTTATTACTATAGTAATAAAGTTAACTCTAGTTTGATAACGACTTAGATATGGTAACAGCGGACAGTATTTACCTCCCTTTGGTGAGATTGCTAGTTTGGGAGATCCTGTCCTGTATGGTTTGCGTCATCACGTCCTTGTCTGTGATGCTCTGTACCCAGCTTGGGACCCACTTTTCCACGCCCCAAAACACGTTGTGACCACGGACAGATACCCTACAAGCACCTTAATGATTAATAGCCTAATAATTGTTTACGTTGTTGCTATGCTACATAAACTTGATGTTTGTTTGTTTACAACATTGCTATCAATTGAACAGTTTGTTAGGTGTGAAATTCATTAAGCCTCGAGTATTGCAAGAAATTGATTACAACTCATTGACACTTTTACTGCTGTGTAAAATATAGTGTCTTTATGTTTGAAACATAACTTCACTATTTACAAAATGTATATTTTTTATGAATTTGTCACCATCAAGTGTATTCCTCTTTCCGTACTTACCCGTTACTTAATAGGTCATCTATAGTTGCATTTGCGTCATCAAATTTTAAATCCCCCTGTAAATAACAATTATCAATTATCGAAACAAGATTGTATAAATTGAGATGCATTCTTGCAGTATAATATATTTTAATTATGATTGCTTTCTTTGTTGCGATAAACATTCATATTTTCATTATAAGTTACCAAATATCAATATTTCTGTAACCATGACGTAACCCGGAATGTTATCTCCGGCATGGGTTATATTGCGTTACTTCATTAATTACACCCTAGAGCGGTACTCTATTAGTTTGTATGTAAAAAGTTCTTTCTTGGTTATTATAAAAATAACTATTACCGCCTCAGTAAAAATGGACTATATAGAATCCTCAAGCAGATCAAGAGTTAGGTACTTTACACATTCTATTCTACGTATTGCTATGTTTATACAACCTCAATAAAAATTGCCCTGTAGCTATATACATGATGGGAAAGTGTCGTCCTCTAGATGAACGATTGTCAAATCTTGTTTATCAATTCAATGAAATAACACATGTTCAATGTTAACAATTTAGATACCAAACATCTTTAATGAAACTCCTAAAATTCAAAATTACGATTAAAATAACGTGGCGCCTGCTTAAAACACCGCAACTCGTATCACGAAATAACGTTTGCGTTTTTTATTTATTCATTCATATTATTATATTTTTGAAGATCCTCGATATTTCGAAATAGCCTATTTTTTACCTATTCCTTTATTTTTTTTTTATTTTTGCAAAACATGATAGAATATCTATCGTCATATGGCTTGTTGTCAAAAATAGAAACCACAAGAAAAGTTCCAATGGTAGACTCACCTTGTTCCACTCCATGCCCCTCCACTTGAGGGCGTTCTCTATGACGGCCCACTCCGACTTAAGCGTATTGTAAACAAAGTCTCTGTAGAAATTGTAGGCCGCGTCTGTCCACAAACTGGCTTTGACAGCAGTGCCGTGTCCAAACTCACTGCGTCTTTGTTCAACCTATCACGTCAAATTGAAACTCAATCAGATCAATAGTCAAAACATCAAGCGTTGTATGTTAGTGAAATACATGTGTTTAATTTTATAGACTTTTGCGTTATCATTATATGTCTTTACTTATTTTCCTTACTAAAGGATAGTTAAGGTAAATAATTTGCTTTACAAACACAGAATATTGAACAAAACGAATGGAAAGCAAATGTTTTGATGATTGATTACAAACCTCTATGGTGAAATCCTTGAGAGAAACTCTTTTCACTTTACGAGTTCTGAAATTTAATTTTATAATAGAGTACCACAGATGACGATATGAATTTATAAACAAAACGATATGTTAACTAGTAGATGAGGTAAGAAGATGTTCAATTTAACATTTTTTCATCGAGTTATGTGTTCATACATTTCAAAGAAATAAGTATTGTCTGAAATCGGGGTTTGTGTGTCGCATAAACTATATGTTAATGTAGTATGTAGGTCATTGTTCATATTGATGTTTGCGCGAGGTCATGCAAAATCCGTTAACAGTAAACTTTAAAAGTTGTACATGAAACATATACTGAAAAGAAATCTAGCTGTCTGGAATCCTGAAGCTTTACTCTACAGTTCGTTGTCGTAGAGCTTGTGTTATTACCTTCATCCACTGTACAAACAAGTTTGTGTTTATTAAGTGATAAATATATGTGGCATCAGAGTAAAATAAATATAAAAAAAACAGAACATCTGTGAACGTAACAACATGTTCAGTGAAGAACTTTGTAAATATAACATCTTAATATATATTTATATACAATGTCATTTGACTTAAGTACAAGTTCACTTAACTTGAAGTCAACATTTGCGATAAACAGATTGAAAAGTAAACCTCTTTCATTATACATATCACAGTAATGGTTTATCTTATTTATAAAGTGATGTCTGTTCCACTAAAAGCTTCCCAACATTTAAGTCACCTTGGTATTTACAGTCGTAATGTACTCAAGCAAAGTAATGCCGTTGGGTCTGGTTGTGTCCTTGTTACGCTACAGCAGGTTATGGTTATTTGAATTTGACATTATGATACGTCGAGGTATCAAGTGTTTGGTGATTTTTTTATTTTATTTTACGGTAAGGAACACAATCATACTTAAAAATCTGTTTTTTGTATTGGTTGGTTTTGAAATGTCAGCGAAGAGAAAGCTGCATCATTGGCATAATACAATGTAGCTATCCCTCTGATAACATAAACACACTCAATGTTGTATGCATGCTCTAGACTCTAGTGTTTTGTCAACCTGCCATCACAATGTATTGACATTTAGCTCTATCATTTTATATTGATATAGATATCATTATTAGACTGATATATCTATTTAAACGTTTTGGTTTTCATTGTAAACCACGTTTATCCCATTCTAACCATCGTTCTTGTAGCTTGATCCATAAGAAAAATTCATTGCTCACATAATATCTAGTTTGACCTTTCGGTTGAGGTCAATGTTGTTCTCAGCTGTCGCCCTCCAATCAGGATCCGGAATGAGCTCTACAAGACTTCCGTCATCAAAGAAGTAGTTAACGTCCTTTTGTTCGATCTGTATGTAAATCTTAATTTCTTTTATATCTGAAATAAAATATCAAAACCGTGAAAAAATGGCATCTCCGAATTATCTGCAATAGAAAACACAAATAATGAAAAATATATTTTTTCTGTTTATATTGGCGTAGAACATTGAAACTCAAAGCGTAGCATGAGCTGTAATCCTTAATACAGAATGACAGACCAAGTGACAATGCATTACCTTTGATTCAACGAGTATTGTTTGAATTAAGTTTTCTTAACGGTTGGCACTTTTTCAGGACAGAACCAATTGAATGATAACCACGTGGTTGTTAAACCATCACGAATGTTCGTGATATTATCTTGTATCTGTTTGCATCTATACCATTCCCGACATTTGTTTTACATCTAGCCTATACGTATGTTCATCACCAAGGACACCTATTAAGATATACGAAACTGTCTGAATGGTTTAAACCTTTGTCTTTTCAACATGAACTTACCACTGGGGAGTTTGAAGTCCCCACCTATTTCTACCCAGGATCCTGGTTGGACACGGGGCTGCCAGCTCAATCCCTTGTACAGCACACTGTCTGTAGATAAAGTGTTCAAGGGAAGCTTATAATATGGTTTATCATACAAATGTGTAGACTTCAGTTTGAATGAAACTTCTTAATGTTTTTGTCATGTCATATCATAAAAACAAAGTTATAAGGAGTCTGTAATGTTGCAAAGGCTTTACATCAACGTTAGATACCTGTACAATTCCATCTCAATCAATTAACAATATAACAATTTACAAGTTTGACACTTTAAAACACTAGTGTTCGCTTGTACTTACCGTCTTTAAAAGTTTGTCTGACTGTCACTTGTACATTATGGTAAGAAAATCCTGAAGCGAGGTTCTCTAACTTAATGTATCCGGAAAATGCATAAATTTTTCCGGAAGCTATGCCATCACTTAGTCCAAGTACGTATCCAAGGCCAGCCCACTTTGCCGTCCTGGTGTACAGGATTATAAACAGCATTGTCGATTAAGTAAAAGAGCTAATCAGACAGCGAAAATAGCAAGTATAGCGTCATTGTATCTGACAAAAAGAAAAACAGATAAATAAAACTGCCAAAATAACACTTAGTTTGCAAAGCCATTGAAATGACAAAAAAGAAACTAGACTAACAACAGGACATTACACAGCAAGATTAAGAAATAGTGAAACTAGCCTAACAGAAAAAGACATAGACAACGATAATAATAAATAGAGAAATTAGACTAATAGATAAAGACATAAGACAGCGAGAATAAGAATAAGAGAAAGTAAACTAATAGATAAAGATGTTAGACAGCCAGAATAAGAAATAGCGAAATTGGACTAAGAGATTAAGACAAAGACAGCGAGAATAAGAAATAGAGAAATTAGACTAACAGATAAAGACATAAGACAGCGAGAATAAGAAAAAGAGAAAGTAAACTAATAGATAAAGACGTTAGACAGCCAGAATAAGAAATAGCGAAATTAGACTAAGAGATGAAGACAAAGACAGCGAGAATAAGAAATAGAGAAATTAGACTAATAGATAAAGACATAAGACAGCGAGAATAAGAAAAAGAGAAAGTAAACTAATAGATAAAGATGTCAGACAGCCAGAATAAGAAATAGCGAAATTAGCTAAGAGATGAAGACAAAGACAGCGAGAATAAGAAATAGAGAAATTAGACTAATAGATAAAGACATAAGACAGCGAGAATAGGAAAAAGAGAAAGAAAACTAATAGATAAAGACGTTAGACAGCGGGAATAGGAAATAGAGAAATTAGACTAACAGATAAAGACATAAGAAAGTGAGAATAAGAAAAGGGGAGAGTAAACTAATAGATAAAGACATAAGAAAGCGAGAAAAAGAAATAGAGAAATTATACTTACAGATAAAGACATTAGACAGCGAGAATAGGAAATATAGAAATTATACTAACAGATAAAGACATAAGACAGCGAGAATAAGAAAAAGAGAAATTATTCTAACAGATAAAGACATAAGAAAGCGAGAAAAAGAAATAGAGAAATTATACTAACAGATAAAAACGTTAGACAGCAATAATAAGAAATAGAGATATTAGACTAACAGTTAAAGACATAAGACAGCGAGAATAAGAAAAGAGAGAGTAAACTAATAGATAAGAACATAAGAAAGCGTGAAAAAGAAATAGAAAAAATAAGACAAACAGATAAAACCATTAGACAGCGAGAATAAAAAATAGAGAAATTATACTAATAGATAAAGACATAAGACAGCGAGAATAAGAAATAGAGAAATTATTCTAACAGATAAAGACATAAGACAGCAAGAATAAGAAAAAGAGAAATTATAGTAATAGATAAAGACATAAGACAGCGGGACTATAAAATAGAGAAATTATTCTAACAGATAAAGACATTAGACAGCGAGAATATAAAATAGAGAAATTAGACTAACATATAAAGACATAAGACAGCGAGAATAAGAAATAGAGAAATTAGACTTAGAGATAAAGACATAAGCCAGCGAGAAGGCAAATTACATAGAGAAATAATACCGCAAGAATGATACGTAGGTAAATTACATAGACCGCAATAATTATACGTAGGCAAATTAAAAAGAAAAATAAGATGCAAGAATGATACGTTGGTAAATCAAACCGCAAACATATCATGTATTTAAATGAGACAATGGAAATAAAACATAAAACGTAGTGAAGTCAGATCGCCAGAAGGGGCATTTTTTGTACGCATAATGATAAAGTCAAATGGAAAACATTATCATCATGGTATGGTCATCACATTAAAAAGTACCTGCTGGTGACATGAACACTCTGAGATCCACCATGTTCCTCCGAGGTGCTTATGGCCCAGGAACATCCCGACTTACTCCAGAAGGTCCCTAGGGTAGCTGCCTCCAGGTCTCCGTTCCCTAGTAAGTTAGTACCAACCACTCCCACTATGTAAGTCCCCGTAAGGAGGAGATGGAGTAGTAATGACGCCATACGTCCTGTCTAATACAACAAACAGTTCTGACTGAATATACACTAGTGGGTATAATATATTTATGTGTCTGACCCAATTTTAATTCATATGTGTATAGCATTCCAAAAATACGTTCTCAGATCTCATTGGATGAATATCAGGGGACAAATACATTAAGGGTTTAAGTGTTCAGGTTTTGTCTTGAGGGTAAATTGATAACATGTTATGAGAGGACACCGTCAGAGTTACTGCGCCGTGGTCACCCAAAGTGCTGTTTATACAAGTTTTCAGGTTTTATTCGAACTTTAGGCCATTAGCCATCATTATACAATACATATTATACACAAATCATGGACAAAGTACAGAGAATGAAGACAATCTTATTCCATTATGATACCCTTAATTTGTTTGCCTCATAGATGAATTTTCCTAGTATACACAATTCTTTAATATTATGGACACTCAATAACTGAACGACTTTAAACACAGATGGTTTTTTCCAATAATATCTTTTGATAAAACGTGATCTGAGATTTTGGAATTTAGAACAGACTAATAAAAATTGAAATGCATCCTCTACTTCAGAGGGGGAGTTACACTGTTTACAATATCTACGTTCTCTAGGTAAATGTGTAGATGTACGGATTCGAGTTAAACAAATGCGATATTTCATTGGTATATATTTTGTGAGGTAAAATTGTAATTATTCTCCAAAATCTATGATATTTTTATACAATAAACATTTTGAAGAGTTTTCCACTGAGGCCCTTAGGGATTGTATGCCTTGATCAAAAAATGTTTGTTTTATCAATGGTAATAAAATATTATGCTGAGAAATACATGGATTTAACCAAACATCACTAAAACCTAGATTACTTAATTCATCTCTTACTGCTTTAGCCTAGTTGAAATCATTTTTACTACAACATTGTAATAAAAATCTATACGAAGTGGATATGATACAATTTTTAAGATTTTAAAATCTTAAACCAATATTTCATCGTCAACCAATAGGTAATCGTCCCAATTCAAGATATACCATATTGTTATAGGCCGATTTCTTCACTTTCAGTAATTTCTTACAAAAATGTAAATGTACACGTCCAATGCTGGAGCTTTGTGCTTACACCAAATTTCACTTGCATGAAAAAGGATACTGCTTACATATGTATCGAAAAGGTGTAGCATAGTTTTTACATTAACGTTTAATGATGAACACTTTGAAAATAATGCAAACATAGCTTTTCGTCCTTTTCGTATTTGTTTTTGGATAGAAGTGAATATATTATTATATTTTAGAATAACGCCTAGGTAAGGAAATTGATCCACACATTCGACTTTACTTCCTTTGTAAATACCATTTTTCATCATTATGTAATCTTCCACATTTTCTAAAAACTACAATTTTATTTTTTTCCGCATTTACAGTTAAATTCAATTTTGTAGAGTATTCAGAAAGGTTGTCAAGAAAAGTCTGCAGGCCCTGTACAGATTCCGAAAAAATAACCAAATCATCTGCGTACATTAACAGAAACAAACTTAACTCACCGAAGTCGTAATATGTTGCACAAACCTCACCGGTACCAATATATATATCGCTGTGGTTTTTTCATAGAACTTAATGTGAAACCTTTTATAAGTTGCAATTTTATTTGTCGAAATGAAAGTAAGTTATAAAATAACTGAAACGTACCTAAAAGCATGTTAATTGAACCCATTTATGGAAATGTAAAAATTTAAATATGTTTATAAGAATTCAAACATTTTCAGAAAATTTAATTATTTAAAAAGAAAAGTTTAATGAAAATTACATTTTTTTACAGCACTTTTCATGTTAAAAAATCTCGTTTATCTTTAAGCGTTTTTGACTGGAATATTTCACTGAAATATAAACATTCAACAAAATCGGAAACAGTTTATGGAAATATCGTGCTATTTTAGCGTGTAATCGTTCATATTATGTATGTTCCAGCTTTGTGCCACTGACAATGATTATATATTTTTCTTTTGTATGTTGTCAACATTGCTATGATGTCATCAATTATCTTACTCTATGTTCTCCGCCATCTTACATAAATGGATTGTAATATTTACTTGTATGTACATGTATATTGTAACTCCTACATGCTATCTGTTGCATTTGGAAATAAAAACAATTGAAATTGAAATTGAAATTGAAATACACCTAACACTAGCTTGAGGGGACTCGGGGTAAGTCGCATATCTGTCAGTACATCTGTACTGTCAGTCCCACATCTTGACCACACACCCTGAAGGCACTTGATCTACTAATAAAGTGTGAAATGATATACGTTCAGTACTTATACAAATAATCATTCTACGGCCAAGGAACAAATCTTTTTTATTTACTCTACCAAGTATAGTGTAAAATTAATCGCAACAATATGATATGAAAATATTCATGTTAATGATATAAAGAACACAAAAGGACATAAACCATGACATGTGCTGTATACGGGTCACAACATGTGGACTCCATAATGGTATCTCCAAATAGTATATATGTCATCATATATACTATATGGAGACACCATTATGGAGTATAATATAATAGTAACCGTTGATCATGGTACACTTGGAATACTCATAGAAATAAGACATCCGTGTAAATGTTCTTTAAGCGAATTACAATGTACGTCCTGAAAACATGTTTCAAAATAAATCAAATATGTAACACATTTATCTAAATTTTGAAATATTATCGATTTTAAAATACAATATACGACCCTCTTTTACCACAGTAGTAAGTTAGATGTACATGAATTTAGATTAAAAAATTTCCAAAAGAATCCATATACAAGGATATGTATACCTTATCACCAGCCCCAGTTAACATTTCATTTGATTGCATTTAACTCCTGGTTGAATGGAACTTGTGTCAAACCACCCCTCTGGGTTTTAAAATCATTAAAATATAACGATTTCGTTATTTCGCATTGCAGATCTTGTTGAAAATGTCTAGTGTCTACGATCTTGTTGAAGAGTGTCTTGTGAGGTATAATGTCTCACGTCTCGTGATGTGAAATATAAATGTCTAGTGTCTACGATCTTGTTGAACAGTATCTTGTGAGGTATAATGTCGTGATGTGAAATATTTTATATCCAGTTATGTCAAATATCTCGTGTCTAAAATAAGATTGTCTCGTTTATATAATGTCTTGTGTCTTGTGATTAAAATTCTCAAGGTCAGTGATGTTTAATGTCTCGCTTATTGTAGATAAAACACTCCCAGGTACACTTACAGACATACCACACATAGGTACAGTGACATATCTATCACTCATGGTATGCGACACAAAACAAACACATTAACGGTTACTTAAAAAAACTACACGAAAACTACAAACTATAAACTACAGTTACTGCTTGATATCTAGATATGTTAAATATGCAAATATTGTATTATAGTGATATGTATATTTTTCATCTTAATCATTCAACATCAGATATAGGGCCCTTTTTAACTAAAATAAATTACTCTACGAAGTTTTACAGTATATGTACATATACATATATAATTCATTAAATCAATACAATATACCTATTAATACTAATTTTAGGATGTAAAGTCCCAAATTAAGCGTTGGCTTCTCTTTTGGAGTCCTATGGAACCTTGTTAATAGCGTGTTGGACATGTACAGTCTTCCGTTTTGCGGTCGCGACGAAATGCCAAGTGCATCTTTCTTCAATATTGCTATATCACTTTACGATTATTATTTTTTTGATCATTTGTGTAGCCCACTTTGAAGATGTACATATAAAAGAAAGTGATAGTCTATTAAAATAAGAATTTTACGAGTTATTTGCAAGAGTGGAGTCAAAAAACAATATTTGTTTTAGATTTTGAAAAGAAAACTAATTAAATAAATAAATGATAAATAAGTTCAAACAGAAATAGGAAAAGGGAGTTACACTAGCATTTATCTTTTTTCTCTTCATCGACAAAAGCTCTTGTTAATTGTTTTTATCTTCTTTTTTTTCTGAATGATAAAATCGATGCTGGCATTTGCAGGTCAGAAACATGGGCAGGGCCTAAATAAATTTTGTTGGGGACCGATATCGATTTGACAGGGGATAAAATGTACGCCTTCATAGGATACGTCCGTCTGGAAAACCTTCCTAGTGGAGCATTGTATGTGGAGGTCCAGGTGATGATGGAACAGACATTTGTTGACGGTATGGATTCCTACTACTGTATACTAAATGACTTGTATAATACCACACAATACCGATTTTGTTATACTTCAAAAGACAGCATTAAGAAACTTTCCATAAAATACCAACAGTTAGAAAGGAATATAATATAGGTTTATAATTAGGAAGTTCCAAAGAGAAGAAAACAGATACATGTACGTACATGTACTTCGTAAAAACACGCTTGATTAGATTCCTATAAGGTTTTGAAGGTAATCTTGGAATTTTATACTGTCGCAGTAACTTGTTATAAACTTCGGCAAATTGTACTTGGCTATATAATTTGTAAAGTTTGGTTGGAAATTGAGTATGTTTTGAAAGATGACTTTTATTATTATCCAATCAAGATATTCGGTTAATAAGGTTACCATAGGGACACTGTGTTAATCAGACGTTATAACCCCACTTAATTAAGTGAGGTTAGTTATGGCACCATCTCATCCAGCTGTCAATTTTTGTATTCGTCTGTCCTTTCTGTTTTCCATCCAAAATAATCTAATTTCAAGCCTCTTTTTCCGCATCTTTGCTTTTTTGCATTAATTAGGTAAGATGAATATTCATAATCTTCCCCAGATCCGGAAGTGAAGAGTAACTGCTAAACTTACAGTTTACACTTGAGCTAAGAGACCTTGTGATTCTTTGGAAATGGGCTATCATCAAGACGAGAAGACTCTATCGCGCTATTTACGTAAGGTGATAAAGAATAAAATCACCCCAACCGTGGCGCCACACAACCCGAGATAGGGATGTAGCATAACCTTAGACTGAGATTAAAATAGCCTGGTCTCACTCAGTTACAGGGAACTACTAGAATTATTTTTTTCATCCTATTTGTTAAAACAAACACATCACGATGTTCACGATGTTCAAGAAAAAAGTGCCCAATACAAAACTGCTATATGCTGTTTCTTACCTTGGTCTGCATTCCTCTTCACTGCCGATACATATGTGCTCTGAAATAAAGCATATTTAAATACGAAATTTATTATCAAGTGTTATATTCATTTTTTCTATATTGATGTGTACAAATAGGCAAGAATACAACATAAGAAACAAAAATGGTTTCTGGAATTGTTTTCTGCACTGACAAGTTTAACCGTATTGTTTAGTAAAGATTAATGGAGTGAAGTGCGTGTGTATATCTGGAACGATTTCTGAACGAAATTTATTGCGCTATTTTGGAGATACAGTTCTATATTATTACCGTCAACTGTCAACATACTGAAAAATAATTATATGTCTTATGTTTTACAAAAAATCTTTACAGTTGCTCTGCATCCTTCCATTGTAATGCATTGAGAAGGCAAATGTTGTTGTGAGACTATAACAACAGTTGCTAAAATAACGTCAATAAATTCTGTTGTTAAAATATTCATTGCTTAAGTATTAGTATTTTAGGGTTGTTTTTCAAATTTACCATAGACACTGTAATGTTAATGCATAAATCACAGTCGCATTAGATTATTCCTATGTTAATTGCAAAAATATTTTCGTCCACTAGATCAAAACCAAAATACCATTCAATCTTCAACAATAAATAATGAATAACAACCTGTTTTGGCATGGACCACTACGGTGCTATCCTGTGTGAGCGAGATGTTGTGAGATCCCTTTGTCACTCCGTTCTGCTTCACATGCACTGTGTAGTCTCCCTTGAAACAAAGTTCTTGGCTCAGAGACGCGAGGGGTTTGGTCCAGTTTGTCCTCCATTGTGTGTTCACAAGCTCAATGTACTTATTTCCTGCGGTGTTCAACTGTAAGTGCAAAAATATGTTAGATCAACCTTCTATAATTTGAGGAATGGAAGCAACATTGATAGAAACAAATCACATATTGTCAACTTCCCTTGCAGTTTAGGTTATTACCAAATGATGTACTCTTCTGCGGTTTAAACTACGTTCAAGCCTCGTTTTGATTTCGTGTAACGGGTTTTTAACAAATAATGATCAATTTTAATATATAATATATGTGTATAACTGTTTTTTCAAAAATTTGAATAAAAATACCTATTCGGGGGCCATTTTGAAAATGCGCGTTTCTTGAACTTCACGAAAGTGGAAAAGTATGCATTATTGATATTCATTTACATATTTAGTGTAACTGAAGCAATTTTTTTTTACCCTGAAAAAGGTGAAAAATGGGACAAAAAAGAAGCACATGGACCCCCATTTTTATGTCTGTTTCAGAACAAGAAACACATTTCTTTTTAACTCATTAAATATTACAAAAAGTTTGATAGCAGAACTTTTTTATATCAATCGTTAAACCTGCTAAAACAATGTAAAATAAATGATTATTTTTTCATTACAAATTAATAGTTTTTTAGGTAAAAGATTATGATTAAGAATTTCTACTTCCATAGTTTTAAAGAAAAGACTATTTTTTATATATTCTGCAAAACTTCATACATATCTGATGACATACTTGGAAGATATTGTTAGAATTTGTTCTGCGAATGTTCGAATGTCTTTGATCGATCAAAGTACAAAAACGAACACACGGACAAATGTTTTGTTTTGCATCTTCTACTTCCATTAATTGTTTTCTCCAATATACACATAAGAAAAAGATTAATACAGGAATGATTTTACTTCTCGGAGGTGTACATCCTTAAGTAAGAAAAAGCGACGACTTTGTATATAAATGTGTCGCCTGACCTATCACCGTTTATACAGGTAATGCTCACAGTAATCGAATTAGAAGATCCAGTAGCCAGGGCGTTGTTGGCATCGTTGATTGCTCCAGTCCAAAATCCCCATAGCAACACCCCCTCTACCTTCTCGTGGCTGAATAGCATAGTCAGAGCTTCCTCTAGAGCGGTAGTCTTGGCTGTGATGTCTGCCTCCGTGATGGACAACTCCGTTATCCAGATCGGGAGTCCGGCCTCAGCAAGTTTGTCCAACCGATACTGTCACACACGTCAATGTCATCAACAATTTGATTTATATTTCATGCACATAAGAGAGATTTCATTAGAAGAGTATCAATAATGTTACGAATAAAGTCATAGTTTTTTTTATGAATTCTCGGTGATATAGTTTCAGAATGTCACATATTACTCATAAATCTTATGTTGGGTGACATATGCCTCGTTTGAATATGTAACCTACAAATATTGACCTGGGTGACATTCCTAACTTCCTAACCTTAATTTGGGTGACATCTATGTCACTTGCTGATATGTAGTGACCCTGAGCTCCTACACCTCCGATAGGCACACTTCGTCTCACAAAGTCCCCCGCTTGTTCTTTCATAGCCTGTCGAGGAGATACATACTTTGACAACCAAAAATATAGATCTACATTTTCTTATTGAATTTCAATGAGTCTTTTTGCAAAAAACGTTCAAAACCTATCCTGAAAATTTGTATTTCCTGTGAACTCCCGTGCATGGTAATAAAGACTTTACCACTTGCTTGCATTTATTATGTAAATTGAAATATGTCAACACCCGTATATGGTAAACAGGTATATAAAAGTAGTTCTTCCTCATTCTACAGAAACATATCCTTTTTTTCAAGGGGAAAATAAACCTGTCTTCACGTACCTAGGTCAATAGTGTTACCATTATAACCTATCTTGATAGTACGTATGGTAGTGATAATGTGGTGAAATATACCGTTGTATATTGTGGTGCGTTCACGACGGCGTAGTCGTTGAGGAAGAGGGATGGCTCAGGGTCGGCACTGTACATGTCCTGAAACAGCTTACTGGTCAGATCGTCGTCATTAGTGTTATCTTTCAAAAACTGATGATGTAAATCTTCGTTATTAACTTCCCAATGCGTAATCCTGAAACATCACACCGAATACTTATATTTCGACGCAAGAAAACGCATTGAAATAGGTATGATCTTTGTGAAATACTTATTTTAGCAGTATGTGGCCAAATGGTGTTAAAGGGAAATAGCAATAGTATTACATTTGCAATAAACAATTTATCTGTATGAATATGTAGATTCCAATTATATAAACCGAAATATCGCTTGATCGTGATAGCAGGGAAAAAAACCAATGACGTGAGTATCCCGATGAATGAGACGTTCCAATATGTAACGTTTTGTTTTGACTTTGACGTTAGAGTTTAGCCAATAAAATGACGTCTGATACTATACCGTCAGATATGATTTACAGTTATTCCAACAATTTACATAATCTAGCTACAGTTACCTGCCGTCGACGAGATTCAAAGTTCCTGTGATTCGAGTATCAAGCTTAGCCAACATAACTGTACTGTTAGTGATGGTCTATATCCAAGATGAGTTGTACGTCTGGGACCCCCAGAACATGGTGTGACCTCGTACATTTATTCTAAGACGAAACACTTTAGTTTATCAGGCAAGTGTATGCTATCATAATATGATATTTGCAGTGTTTTCTTAACTCTCAAATTTCATATATTTTAAACATATTTTAGTAACCGTCGTGGCTAAAATTGCTTTCCGTACATTCAATTAATTCTGTGTTAAATATTATTTCTGTTATAATTAACTTTAATAATTTGTATATTACAATACAATTCATATTGTACAGTGTCTATCAGGATATTTTTATGTGTACCCAAGTTTCTACTTTAGTAATAATAATATTAATGTGCAATATTGATATAGTGCCCTATTTAATTTGTAAAATTACTTTTAAGGCGCTTTACAACACATGAATAATAGTTTTCCTACAGTGACAGTTATAAATATAGTAGATAAAAAAAATCTCAATATGGATATAATAAAAATTTCAATAACTTTCATTGTGTTAATTGTTATCAATTAACCCATAATTATTTTTCGTTTGTTTTAGATTACCCGTTGTTTTTTAAGTCTGTCAGAGCTGTGTCCGCTTCATTGAAAACAATAGTTCCCTGGTAAAAGGAAAACAAACAGAAGGTCAGTGTTAATGTCAAGTATTTGGTTCGGTAATCAAACAAGTTTGTATCACTGTATCAAATGTGACACAATAATAAATTCAAAGAAGAGACGTAGACCAAACAAGAATAAGTTGCACTTCACGGAGACAGACAACTGTGCTTATCGGCTCAACCATATGAGCCCCTATGAAAATAACTCTACACACTTCAGATCACCAAAGGCTGTTCTGGCATATTGATCATCAAAAACCATCTATAAGATATTTTCATACTATTCAAATGTAGTGCCTCAGATGTATTTATGCATGTACATACGAATTTCAAGGCAGACGTGTTACAAAACAAAGGTGTAATGTGTTTAAACTGCCAAAATATATATCAATGAAGACATTTTAGATTATAAAACCTAGGTACATAGCCTTATTATAAACGTTTATACCTCTACAGGTTCCATTATTGTTCACTTCATGTCATTTTCCAGTACGACCCATTCCGCCTTCATCGTGTTTAACACAAAGTCCCGGTAGGAGGAGCTTTGGTCATTCCACGCACTGGCCTGGACCGCTGTTCCATGTCCAAACTGACTTTTAGTCTGGACAAACTGAAGTGCAGTTGCAGAAAAGTAGATGCAATGGTATCAATTCTTCGTCATAATATAGAAACGAAGGTGTTTGAGTAATGTTATTACCCAACAATGTTTTTTACATACCTTTTTTGCGCAATTATATTTACTTCCTTTTTGTAGTTAATGTCGCTGTATTTGGCCGTGTTTTGCTATAAACTGCAGTTGTGCTTAACTTTGTCTTTGGTTGTGTTTACCTCTGTACTGTAGTTGTGCTTACCTCTGTCTGTAGTTGTGCTTACCTCTGTATGTAGTTGTTTTTACCTCTGTCTGTAGTTGTGCTTACCTCTGTCTGTAGTTGTGCTTACCTCTGTCTGTGGTTGTGCTTACCTCTGTATGTAGTTGTGTTTACCTCTGTCCTGTAGTTGTGCTTACCTCTGTCTGTATTTGTGCTTACCTCTGTAATGTAGTTGCCATTACCTCTGTACTGTAGCTGTGCTTACCTCTGTCTGTAGTTGTGTTTACCTCTGTACTGTAGTTGTGCTTACCTCTGTCTGTAGTTTTGCTTACCTCTGTCTGTAGTTGTGCTTACCTCTGTAATGTAGTTGTGTTTACCTCTGTCCTGTAGTTGTGCTTACCTCTGTATGTAGTTGTGTTTACCTGTGTCTATAGTTGTGTTTATCTCTGTACTGTAGTTGTGCTTACCTCTGTCTGTAGTTGTGTTTACCTCTGTCTGTAGTTGTGTTTACCTCTGTACTGTAGTTGTGCTTATCTCTGTACTGTAGTTGTGCTTAACTCTGTATGTAGTTGTGTTTACCTTTGTCTATAGTTGTGTTTACCTCTGTACTGTAGTTGTGCTTACCTCTGTCTGTAGTTGTGCTTACCTCTGTACTGTAGTTGTGTTTACCTCTGTCCTGTAGTTGTGCTTACCTCTGTATGTAGTTGTGTTTACCTCTGTCTGTAGTTGTGTTTACCTCTGTACTGTAGTTGTGCTTATCTCTGTACTGTAGTTGTGCTTACCTCTGTATGTAGTTGTGTTTACCTGTGTCTATAGTTGTGTTTACCTCTGTACTGTAGTTGTGCTTACCTCTGTCTGTAGTTGTGTTTACCTCTGTAATGTAGTTTTACTTACTATGCGTTGTAGTTGTACTTTGCTCTATAGTATGACTGTACTTATCTGTGTAGTAGAACATAACTTACTACTGCAGTGAAGACAAATGTGCCTTAACCGTGCAGTGGTACTTGCTTCGTAAGATAGTTTTACTTACCGCTATATCATAGTCGTGCAAATATCTGTATTGTAGTTGTATATAGTAAAGTTAACCTTACCCCAGTGTAAAACAATCCCAGAGAATATCGCACTGTGACAATGTCCTTATTTTAACTAAACATTGATGAAACACGGGCAGAACAAAATTATCTGACAAGAAGACTATTACAAACGTATAAGGATAATAAAACTGTTACGGTCAAGTGACTTCTACTTCATTGACGACCCCTTCAGTGTAAATACATGCCAAACAATATCAACGCCCTCAAATCGAGAACTTGGGGTAGTGAAAACAAAACAATAAAAGAACACCAATGATCATAATTTGAAAATCAACCTTCCTATCGAATAAGGAAACAAAATATCTATTCCCGATCATGATGTCAACCTTCATACTTTTATGCATCTGTTATTATCAACCTTCATCTTCCGCATTATTATATTGTTAGTTTGTCCGTCAGCCGTAAAGATCAACATAAGAGAAATGTATCGCCTGCAAGCTCTGAATACCGAATCAATAGAGACATGTGATTACCGTAGGTCGAGTAGCTGGGATTTTATTATCGAGAATTGGACAGTTCTATAGTGTTTTTGACCATAAATAGCCTGGGATCTGTCTTGAAACGCTGTTAAAAATACGTTTGTAGGAAGGATGTTCAAAATCGACCGGATCTTGTGATGTTTTCCAAATCCACATTCTATTAATTTTACTGCTGCAATATACAGTGTAACATTGAGACTGTTACCCTGTGTTTGATGGTACTAAGAATGAGTGTGAATATGGATGATTGCTTGGTGGAGCAGCTAGCAGAATTAGCGATAAAATGTTGTTTCATAATCCAATACAAACGAGGCAGGTATGAACCCTCATTGATAATCACCATTCGGAAAGAGGGCAAAATACTGAAATATGATTTGCATGTGTCAGCTTTCGTTAGATAAAATTAGAAAAAATGAAGATTTCGTTGGTGATCATTTTAACCTAGAACCATCTTCTAGCTGCCAGATTTGTTACAGTGGTACTTCAACATCCTCTTATTAAATCGAATAAATGAAACAGAATTGTAATCCGAATATTTTATCACCATTAAGGTTCTAGTAAAGTGACGTCATTATTACGTTTTGACGTCGAAAATGACACTGCACCACACGTTTGTTTCGTCCTTTTGGACAATTGGAAATCCAAACTGATTTCATCTATTGTTGAAACACAGTTAAATGTGTATAATATGATGATTGTAATTACTCAAAATACATCAATGTGCCTATCAAAGTTTTTTACAATCCTCGGGAACTAAGAAATCGACCAAAGATAGTCTAACACCTTGTATCTCGGAGGATGAAAGTCACAAACTGTGAATTAAATACAGCATGCCAAATTGAATAACACTACACCATGCAACTGAACGTCCGTATCGTCGATGATGCTCAATAGAAATACTACACATATGTATTTATCTGCTGTCTTACATAGCACCGGTGAAATATATCCATCAACGCCACGGTCATGACCGGGTGAAAATATCATTATTGCCAATTCAGTCATTTCAGCTTACAACCCCACAGAAAACCAAAACAAAACAAAAGAAATTACGCCAAAGTTATTCTTACACAAAATCAAGCTTGACTTTTCGGTAAAGGTCAATGTTAGCCTCGGCAGTGGTCATCCAGTTCGGGTCTGGCACCAACTCTACCATACTTGCCGAATCCAAGTAGTAGTTTCCCTCTGCTGACATGACTTGTATATCCATGAAAATGTTCTTCAAGTCTGAAATATTATAAAACATAATTAACCTCATATCGAATGGAAATGACCATGACACAAAGTCATTAATTATATCGAGTTTCATTAAACATGAAGGAGGGTGTTCTGGAAAGTGGAAGGTATCTCCACCATATGCAAAATCTTTCATCATTTTTTCCATAAAATCTTGTAAAGAATTTTAGTCTCTTAAAATCATGCATTTTTCCTGTAATATTGGAGAAGCTCAGATAAATATCGGTTCGTGATGACCACCGTAATATATTACAGCTAGGTAAGTTTGACTCAGTAACATACTAGTCATTATGACGCATCTATATGTAATTTGACATGTAATCTCCATAAATAGAGGGGACGCTGATGAAAGGGAAATTATTTTTCGCGAAATTCAATGCGTAAGATTTGTAAATTAAATTTTGGAAAAGTAATATGAGGTTTCGGAGTCTTTCTTAAAAAATGTTAATTTTCAATGTAAAATTCCCTAGTTGGTAAAAATCCTATCCAAAATTCAATATCCTCTGCATTAGGAAATAGGTAATCGGTGTATTAGGTAATCGATCATGTAGAAGTGTCCTATAAACATAACGTTAAAAAAACAGAACACGAAATCATCATCAGAACGCTAACCAAAACAGAACACTACATCATCATCAAAACGTTAACCAAAACAGAACACTACATCCTCACCAGAACGCTTACCAAACAAGAAAACTACATCATCATCAAAACGCTAACCAAAACAGAAAACGGCATTATTTTCAGAAGGCTAACAAAAACAGAACACTACATCATCATCAGAACGCTAACAAAAACAGAAAACGACATTATTTTCAGAAGGCTAACAAAAACAGAACACTACATCATCATCAGAACGCTAACCAAAACAGAACACTACATCCTCACCAGAACGCTAACCAAACAAGAAAACTACATAATCATCAGAACGCTTACCAATCAAGAACACTACATCATCATCATAACGCTAACCAAAACAGAACACTACATCATCACCAGAACGCTTACCAAACCAGAACACCACATCATCATCAGAACGCTGACTAAAGCAGTACCCTTCATCATCATCAAAACGCTAACCAAAACAGAACACAACATCGTCATCAGAACGCTAACCAAAACAGAACACTACATCCTCACCAGAACGCTTACCAAACAAGAAAATTACATCATCATCAAAACGCTAACCAAAACAGAAAACGACATTATTTTCAGAAGGCTAACAAAAACAGAACACTACATCATCATCAGAACGCTAACCAAAACAGAACACTACATCCTCACCAGAACGCTAACCAAACAAGAAAACTACATAATCATCAGAACGCTTACCAATCAAGAACACTACATCATCATCATAACGCTAACCAAAACAGAACACTACATCATCACCAGAACGCTTACCAAACCAGAACACCACATCATCATCAGAACGCTGACTAAAGCAGTACCCTTCATCATCATCAAAACGCTAACCAAAACAGAACACAACATCGTCATCAGAACGCTAACCAAAAACAGAACACAACATCATCATCATCAGAACGATAACCAAAACAGACAATTGCATCATCACCAGAAGGCTAACCAAAACAGAACACAACTTCAACATCAGAACGCTAACTAAATAAAGAATAACACATCATCACCAGAAACCTAACCAAAACAGAACACAACTTCATCATCAGAACGCTAACTACAACAGAACACTACATCATCACCACAACGCTAACCAAATAAAGAACAACACATTATCATCAGAACCCTAACCAAGTCAGAGCACCATATTGACATTATTGTCATTAAAAACTCTAACCAACATAGACAACTACATCATCATCAAAATGCTAACCAAATTAGAGCAATACATCGTCATCAAAACGCTAACCAAAACAGAACACAACATCGTCATCAGGAGGCTAACCAAAACATAACACAACATCACCATTAGAAGGCTAACCTAAACAGAACACTACTTCATCATCAGAACGCTAACTACAACAGAAAACAACATCATCATCAGAACGCTAACTACAACAGAAAACAACATCATCATCAGAACGCTAGCTACAACAGAACTCTATATCAATATCAGAACGCTACCAAAACAGACATTATTTCATCATCAGAACGTTAACCAAAACAGAACACAACATCATCATTAAAACGCTAACTACAAGATAATCTATATCATCATCAGAACGCTACCAAAACAGAGCACCATATTGCAATTAAAAACGCCAACCAAATCAAAGTTCTAGGTGTCATCTAACCTTTATTAAAAACACTTTGTCATCCTCAGAAATCTTCCCAACAAAAGATCATAGTATCGCATTGAAAACATCCTCAAAGACAGAAAACATTGCCATCAGGAACCCTTTTCGAACAAATCACTATTTTGTCGTTGGAACATCTTCCAATATAGAACACCATATTGTCATCGGTAATGTTGCCAAAACAGTCCCATTGTCATCTGAAAACTAGCCCGAACAGAACATCACATTGTCACATTGTCATCTGAAAACTAGCCCGAACAAAACATCACATTGTCACATTGTCACATTATCAACAGAAACCTTACAGAATGGCACAATTACTTTTGTTCACATAAAAGACTAGGTTTCGGATTACAAATTACTCGGTTATTTCATCATAGATCAGGCTAGATGATCCTTTTGCATATACTTACTGTCCGGAAGTTTGAAATCACCTCCAACTTCGACCCATGATCCATTTCTCGTATACGGATGGAAACTAACCGGGTAGTAATATTGAGTGTCTGTCAAAGCAAACACCACAAATTATTATATATATATAAATAAATGTTCTCTTCTAGAGCTGCTATGACATAAAAGCTTCCCTGTAATGTATAAAGATTTCAAATCAAATTATGATTAATATTTAAGAGGGTATGTCTCTTATGGACGATAAACTTTCTAATTACTAAAAGATGTATCGGTGTAGGGAAAGACATCCTGTGCACTAGTGATTGTCTTTGTGTAAGATAGACTTCCTGTTTACCAGTGAAAATGATACAAATATTTAAGTATTACAATGGATCATTCAATTGATTTATTCCAGCATCTGTTGCTTGTATCCCTGGAAACAAATTCAATCACATTCATGTAATAAAGTTTATACATTCCCTTTCCACAAGTGCATTGATAACATGTTCTTCACCAAAGATTCAAGACTGAAATCCTTCATTGTGAATGGTTAGGTCCAGAGAGCTGAATACGCCGATAGTTGCTTTTGTTGGATATTTTAATATGATATTAACTTCTTTTAATCCCGTTCTGTTCTGGTCATATATCACACGTCCAATGTGCCATTTCAAGTGTGTTTGTGATTTTTTTATCTCTTTGATTTTAAGATAATTTATATATAGTATTAATAAACCCATTAACTAGCTACAAAAACGCCCGATGCGTTATATCTTTTCAATATTATATAACGGATTTTGATTAAAGGAAACTATACACCTGTCACGTAATTAGCCCTTCTGTATTGGATTAATGAAGGACATAAATCATTGGTATACTGAGTATTGATTGGTATTTAATTACAAACTCCATAGATATGAAATCTGTAATATATCATAGGTATGTCATTGCGGGTGTGAAGCTGTAAACCTTAGCCCTTTTAACCAGGCAGATACGTGTCATGGTCATTATCATTTTAATAAACGACAGCATATACGCTTACTCAACTACCATAACCTTGTACAGTGTAAAAAGGGATTAATTAAAGAAAAGACCTTCCCACGTTCATAAAAACAATTATTCCTACACGATATTTCTTATTAAGTGAGATACGTTGGTTAAATAAACAGAAAAGTTTTAATCAACGTTCAAAGAACCTTGTGGAACAATCCTTCATAGCAGTTTAATACTAAATACTTCAATACTGAAACATAATAAAGAAGTTAGAGGTACACTGCACTGTGAGTTACTATATAACAATCTAGTATATGAAGATAGAGGTACACTGCACTGTGAGTTACTATATAACAATATAATATATGAAGATAGAGGTACGCTGCACTGTGAGTTGCTATATAACAATCTAATATATGACGATAGAGGTACGCTGCACTGTGAGTTACTATATAACAATCTAGTATATGAAGATAGTGGTAAGCTGCATTATGAGTTACTATATAACAATCTAATATATGAAGATAGAGGTACGCTGCACTGTGAGTTACTATATAACAATCTAGTATAACTGTGAGTTGCTATATAACAATCTAATATATGACTATAGAGGTACGCTGCACTGTGAGTTACTAAATAACAATCTAGTATATGAAGATAGAGGTACGCTGCACTGTTAGTTACTATATAACAATCTAATATATGACGATAGGGGTACGCTGCACTGTGAGTTACTATATAACAATATAATATATGAAGATAGAGGAACGCCGCACTGTCAGTTGCTATATAACAATCTAATATATGACGATAGAGGTACGCTGCACTGTGAGTTCCTATATAACAATCTAGTATATGAAGATAGAGGTACGCTGTACTGTGAGTTACTATATAACAATCTAGTATATGATGACAGAGGTACAATGCACTGTGATTTACTATATAACAATATAATACATGAAGATAGAGGTACACTGCACTGTGAGTTACTATATAGCAATCTAGTATATGATGACAGAGGTACAATGCACTGTGAGTTACTATATAACAATATAATACATGAAGATAGAGGTACGCTGCACTGTGAGTTACTATATAACAATCTAATATATGAAGATGGAGGTACACTGCACTGTGAGCTACTATATAGCAATCTAGTATATGATGATAGAGGTACACTGCACTGTGAGTTACTATATAACAATGTAATACATGAAGATAGAGGTACGCTGCATTGTGAGTTACAGTATAATAATCTAGTATATCAAGATAGAGGTACGCTGCACTGTGAGTTACTATATAGCAATCTAGTATATGATGACAGAGGTACAATGCACTGTGATTTACTATATAACAATATAATACATGAAGATAGAGGTACGCTGCATTGTGAGTTACAATATAATAATCTAGTATATCAAGATAGAGGTACGCTGCACTGTGAGTTATTATATAACAATCTAGTATATGATGAAAGAGGTACACTGCACTGTGAGTTACTATATAACAATCTAATACATGAAGATAGAGGTACGCTGCACTGTGAGTTACTATATAACAATCTAATACATGAAGATAGAGGTACGCTGCACTGTGAGTTACTATATAACAATCTAATACATGAAGA
>NW_018404519.1:753545-912155 GCF_002113885.1 Mizuhopecten yessoensis
GGGGGGGGGGGGGGGGGGGGGGGGGGGGGGGGGTCTATTGTACCCAATGTTCACCGAGACAATTTGGCAATAGTACACGTGTACCCACAGATACACAGCACTCGGATGTCATATCAGTATATTTACATTTGCCCCTGCGCTGTCCCATTACAACAGTGTTAGAGGGCAAGTGTAATTAAATAGGCTATAATTACAACTGCTCGACTATAATTACAACTGCCTGTTTCAGGTGTAGGAATATGTTAACAAATAAAATGGCCGCCTGAAATGTATTTTGAGGCAGGGCAAATGGTTTTTGTAGGAATATGTCTTAAAAAAGAAAAATATGTAAATATAAAAAATAACTGGTTGTCTGGATGTAATTATATCAACAATAATCACATCCAGACAACCAGTTATTGTTTAAATAGTACACAGAAGAGAAAACAGTTGTGAACAGTATTACTGCAGATGATTGCTTTTTTTTTTTACTTGATATGCTGTTTTTATTTAAACCATGATTTTAGCTAAATGAGGTTTCTGTACTTATATTCCAAAGCAAGTTATATTTCATGAAATCAACGAGTCGCTTTTGTTAAAACAATCTAAACAAAATCATAACGAATATGACATTACACGTTCTAATAAACTATTTTGTTATACTACTTAAACCAGTACTTTCTACAAATAAACTTTTATAATCAAAACTGAATTCCAAAAATTAACTTACACCTCGAATGTCAAATATCAAAAGTCAGATGCAACATGAGTTTTTTTTATCATATATCAAAGGGAAGCGCACTACTGTAAGAATGATACTAGCCTCTCATTGACAGTCCTTAATTATTCAAGAGAAAGAATGAAGGAGAATTCTCGGTTATATAAGGGATAGGTACGAATAGTTCTATAACACGGTTTGGGCCACGACTAGATTTCTAATCGCATTCAATATGAATTCGTAAAGGATGTTGCTAGTATTTGCAAACATGTGCTTTTTAGAAAGTGACAAAAGAAATAGGTTACATATATTTGTGATAAAAAAAAATACTAACCGTCATTGAATGTCTGAAGCATCATCATCTGGACTTCGACATACGATGAAGCGTTAGGAAGATTCTCCAGGCGTATGAAACCAACGAAGGCGTACATCTTATCCACCGTCAAATTCACTGATGTGGCTTCCAAAGTCTGTGCAAGCCCAGCCCAGGTGCCATTTCTACAACGCCAGCACTTATATTTTATGTCTCCCCACATATACCTTCATCTTTATCCTCAGGCATATTACAAATATATGGTCCAATCACTAAGAAGCTTATTCTGATAATCATGAATTTGGTTTATTGATTGTTAACTTCCCTTTTCCCGGTAGAAATATGCCACAATCTTTAGTTTATGGAATTTATAAGCCATGGCTGGTTGGATAATCTACAATCTAACCCATGACCAATGATAGCAAGGAAGATGTGTCCCGTCCTCCAATAAATTAGCTAGCAAGAGAGTTTTGCAGGAGAATCTTCAGTTGCAGACACAATTTGGTTATTTTTTTAAATAGTTTAAACATTAATAATGTTTTTCATAATAACATTAAGATGTATATTTCTTGGTAAGATTTCAGGAAAATTTGGTTACTCTTTTAAAAAGTTAACTGATCCTTTTTTAAAGAAAAATTGTCTTCAATTACAAAGATTGCATCGCATCTTTTCAGTAAATTGACAGACATTCATTATTAATCCCCTTTCAAATGTTCGTTACTGGGATAAGTGAACATGTTTACTGATCTATGAAACGAAACCAACACACACAAAATAAAGCGAATTGGTCTGATGAGGTTTGAACGAAGTAATGCCTTGATGATTATTTTCTTTACAGGGAATGTCAAGTTCGGTTCACACAAAACAACTACGGGATTACTCTCTAAACAACTACGGGATTACTCTCTAATTTATGAGCTCTTCTTTTTCAGTATTGTTAGTATTGAAGATGCAATAAAGCAGGTTATATATTCAGTGTACAAAGACCTTGTGCGAAGTAAAGCGAAATGTTCAAGAGAATTTGATTGAAATGTCTTTTATTAAATTTATAGGATTGCTCTCCAAATAGTGTAAATATAACAGTCCAACAAATACAAATGCTTCTCTATACTAACACAGAGGTCTCCTGTTAGGTGGAATAAGTAATCATGGATTGGCATTCAATACACTTGTTGATTCATGTATGTTAGCTCAGTGAGGATATGGGTTCATATAGCAAACACTGACTATAATGAAACTAGCCGTATCGTCAGATAACGAAACCTGTCTTTAAAGAAAAATAGTGTTATGATTAGCACAGGTGCCTTCTTTGCACATATATTGTCATCACTGCAAAGCAGAACCGGTCTTTCAAGTGTCTATTTCGCCAACGATCAGAGTTTCTTTAGAGATAAAATGGTCTGTATGTAGCTGTTCAATTAATCTCGGCGGCAGTCAACCCCTGACACATATAGTGCATAACCTCCATTACTCACTCGATGATTATCGGTTTTGCCAGGAGCTCAATAAGGTACATGATTAATCTATGAAAAAAGCCAAAGTGAGTTACGGGTCGTTAGAAGTAAGCAAGTGTTGCGTAACGATTCCAAGTTAAGGTCACAGTTCGTTTCATTCAAATGCTAATATACTTCGTGAAGTTGAAATAATTCTTAAGAGCGTCACCGACACAAAGCAAAATAGTGTTGGCTTGACTTTTGCCGAATACAAATATATGCTAACATGTATAACTTGACAACTTAATAGAAATGTTTGTTCATTTTGTAACACTATCCGTCTATATTTAATATCTCCATATATGTTTCCGTTTTGTCTATTACTTAATCTTTTGCGATCAAATATTGAATAAATAATGCTTGTGTATTTTAGGTAGATTTATAGAGGTGACTTCTTTATAGATGAACCTAACACACCTGCATGCATGTGATTGCTCCTATAATTGAAGTCAATATTTATATTATGAATCAGATTTTGGTTTTCAAAATAAAATGTGTGTACATGATTTCGTGGATTACTTGTACCCACAAAAGCTGGCAGTATACTACTCATACGGAGAAAAAAAATCATATCAAATCTTTTATGGGTATATAAATTCGTGGATGCACGGTACCTAGGGAATCAACGAAATTGAAAATCCTATGAAAATATATCATTTCCGTGTAGTAAAATCTAATTATTACATTTTCGTAACCTCTTTATATAGCTTTTTGATGTTTTTAGTTACGCTATATTAGCGTGTATGCTGTCAATTTTTAGTTTTTGCTACATTAGCATATATGTAATTTAGACATTTGGTCTTTTACTGAATACCATATTGGTTCAGCTTAGAATAGTGTATCTTTGCTCCTGTAATAATTCTAATGAAAAGTGTAAATGACCCTTTAATTGTATATATTTAGTCAAATTATAGTAATTCAATAAGCTCAACCCTTTTTGAGACGGCGTTTTGATTCTTGCTAATCAGTTTTATAATCTAAAATTGCCCCCGTTAAGTGATATAGAATATATGACTCTATCATATGTACCGGTATATAAGGTAAAAATATCCCACCCAAGAGTACATAATCTTGGGCAAATACCGAAGGTTGCTTAGGTTTCTGAACCAAAATAATTTACCCCATCTAGCCTATTATTTTTACTTATTTACTTATTTTTTCGAGATGTGTAGCCGCCACCTGTTGGCAACATATCATCTTCTCTGCTATTTGAACCAATTTTAAAATGTATATACCAAAGGAGATAGGGTTGTCCTCCATATCACCATTTCTGGACGCCAGTAAATCATTTGTGACGAGTACAGTTACTGTGGTAATTGCTGAAAAAGATAACCACAAAGAACTCCACCATATCCTTTTGGGGTGAATGACATTAACACCTTTGAATGAGTTTTAAAGTACTAACAGTTAAATATCGCTATTTTCTCCACCACAATGAACCTGTGTACGTCCTCTATCGATTGGTTGTTCGGTTACATGAATACCAGTAACAAGCGAATCACTGTATTAAACCTTTGGAGATACCAGATCATGATTTTTTTAAGTATAATAATTACAAGTTATAAAATCAATTAAAATAAATCAGGTATGTGGTAATGCAATTATCTTTATAACGTTATACATTGATGTGGTATGGCTATATATATTGCTATACTCTATTACAAAACAGTCAATACCTGAACTTGTTTTCTGTCAATTTAACACACGACTGTGTTCACAAACAGCTGGAATAAAGCACACTGTTCATAACATATAACATAGGTTTGTGTAAGTCGTAATGTAGTGGACATTCTTGTTGAGAACATCACGTACTGAAACACTTAAACATTAAGCATTGTACATGTCTTATAGGGTCGATTGAATATCTTAAATCAAAAGTATGCTAACCATTAATAAAATATTTTGAACTGGACGTGAATCACTCAATATTTGAAACTATGGACCTGTTTTTGATTTACCTATGTATTTGTCCTGATAAAGTAGATGTAAATCCTACCATGTACTTCCAGAAGTTACTGATATTACCCAGAATATTTAATACGTTATACAGCGTTAAATCACGTAAAATCTGTATTGTGTAAGTCTTTACGTTAGGTGGCAATACATATATAATGGAATGCGGCTTGAGGGTTATTTTATACCTATTGCAACGTCACCAATTTTAGGTTTTACAACACTGACCTGGCTGTTCCAAGACGTCCATGGACTGAAGTAAAGAACAAAAAATAACAAAACTGGAGAAAATCTACTTTATCAAATAGAAATAAGAATTAATGAATAATTAGGCAAAACATGTTAAGCTCATACACAAAGCATTTTTTGTTGTTGACAAATTAACAGAAAGTATTTGACAAGCCCATGCATACAAAGCTTTAGCCAAACAAATATGAGTGTAGCCTAGCACAACAAGGTGCTGATTATGAGAACCACAAATTAACCTAAGATGGGAACAATCAAACGGAGAAAGGAAATGAAGACATATTGAACAGAAGACAATAAATAATAAATATAATTTCAGGTTCTTATCAACCGCCTTTTCACTACCGAGGTCGTCTCAAATCGGTTCACAAATTATTATCCGTGGTCATTAGGCCTTTGCAACCAGTACATGTCTTTCTCAACTCCCTTGTGCTGCAATGTAGGCGCTCACAACGATCATTTAACAATTCCAGCACTGCCAAACCATGTACTCAATTGCAACTGAGTAGACTTGAACAAGCTGTGAGTAAAGTATTTTGTTCAAGTAAACAACACAGTGCAATAACGGGATTCGAACCCGCGAACCTTCGGTAACGAGCCCGGTGTTCAACAACTAGACTACCATGCCTCTGATATCCAGAGCGAATCGGAGACAATCTTCAACGTGCTTGCCTTGTTTCAAAATTCATATTCCATGTGAGCGGACAAACAGTAATCAGGAAGAATTTAAGAGAGAAAAACATAAAACCATAAATCTTGTGCAAGCAAGCTTCCTAAAATTTGAAATTGGCGTTAACACAAACAAGGTACTGAGATTTTACGACAGAAAAACACCAATCTGACGGATGGTATTCTTGATCGTCTAAATCGAGGTTTATCTTCACCCGAGGGTTAGCAATTAAGAATCTCAACCTGGGGCTTGAGTTTAATTGATATACTCTACCCCCACCCTAAGGGATTATTCTTTTTCATCCATTGTTTACAATACTTAGTTTGAGCATTTGTCATCTATTTTTATCCTGATTTGCATATGAACACTTTCAACAAATGTAGCAAAGAAATTATCAAAAGGTAAAAATGGAAGGCAACTCTGTGAATGGTGGGCGAAAACAATGTTCAAATAAAGGGATCAACTAAGTTACAGGTTAAACCACGACGTCCTTGGACGTGTATGCTAACCGATACACCTAAACAAGTAATGGGTAGGCTTACCTGAAAATAGATAATTTTATCTCACTTTAAAGTCAATTAAAATTAAGTAAAACGGATGCCCAACTTTTGAAAGATTGCACTTACAGGGGGTGCCACAGAGACCATTTTCGTAAAGTGTAATTAAGATTGAAATAGGCATTCATTCTGAGCTAGGACCTGTAACATAGAATTCGAACGAAAGCTCATTTTTAACAATTATTGAAAATAGGGTCCAAGGTAGTCTAGAACCCGTGCCGGTGCCCAATTTTTAAAAGGTTAAAACCTGTACGTGCAACCTTTCAAAAGCTGGGCACCGGCATCCGCTTTAGTTAATTTTCCTGTCCAATTTTGAATAACGAATGACCTTCTAACCTTACTTTCGTCCCTCTACATGCGCAAATGTTACAGTTCATTTAATAAGTGGACAAAGACTTTACATTTGTATGATTGCATCATGGACTTAACATATTTACCACATATATTAGTCAGGTAATAAAATGTTTATGCCGCAGCACATAAGCATAATGCTTCTATAAGTGGATATGTATGTGTTTCGAAGTGATTAATCGCCATGTTTGGAGCAGGTACCTGTATCAAAGGTAAGTGTTGTGAACTGTAGCTATCTGTATATACCTAGTAAAATCAGTCCGTTAATATAGCCTTTAGGTATCAGATCAGTAGGTATGACGAACATCTTTCGGACCCTGGTCAGTCAGTTTGACAGACAATATTTGTGGATTCAGTCCCGATTTTGTCCTAGGGTATCCATGTTTATCTCTTCTTGTTTACTTGATATAACTAACAAATAACATTTGATTAATTTACTTAAAATGCGAACGTTACTTGGTCCTAACTAGATAAATGGACCTGTTTACCATATTTGGTAAACTTAATACAGCCTCCGGGATCTTTGGTCAGTAAGATGAAATGTCGCCGGGCAGGGAGACACTTAAATAGATTTGTATTGATGGATACGTGTGAAAACCGCAAGGAACCTTCCCGGCGGCTTGTGTAAGGTGACGTACGCGTCCGGACTGTAAGCTGAATAAACAGTATTACCTTCTATTATCTAATGATTTAGTATTACAGTTTCTCTTAATTAACAATGTTCCAATGCTAAAAATGGATTTTTAAGATATTTAATACGCGGAATATTTGGCACGTACGAAATACGTGTTTTATGTCAGCGGCACATTTTTGTGAACAAGAACTATTTCTGAGTAAAGCATAAATAGAATCATGACGTCATTCCTTTTGCTATGTAATAGGTTCCTGTCATGCTTTGGCTTAATGGGTGTTAAATGTGTTTAATCCTCTGGTGTGAGATTGTTTTCTTTTTTTTTTTCAATAGTTAAGTACAGTCACTTGAATATTTTCCAACACTTACGTGCGAAACGTTCGTTATTAGAGCAAAGCATTTGTTCCAAATAAACTCGTCACTTTGCAATATAAAAAAACATAAACTTTACCAAATGAATAAGTATGCTAAAAAGCGGAATCATAACAGTATGACATGGATGAATTTAGTTTCAAACTTTATAATTCATTAAAAGTTTCATTTCAGGTAGCAAATCTGAAATTATTACGAAATGACGTTTTTTTGAACTACCAGTGGAAAGTTGACTCGTACTTATGTAAGTCTGATGTGATATAAGGGTTTCTTTGAACGAAAAAAAATATGTTTTCATAGTGTTGTATGGTACTAGCCTTACATTACACCGCGTATGACGCACGTTATAGCTACAGTACTCGGTTCATTTACCCTCGAGATATATTTCTACCACATCCTTATGGTTCGTTCCAATTTTATATACACATTACGTACAGTCTTGACCTCAGCCAGACTGATCAGTAAGTAAGTGCGATAGTTTACAATAATATCAGTCAACCAATCATGCTCCAAACCTAATAGCTGTAATTTAAGGGTCAAATAAAAGGAGCATACCTACTTTTATATTGCATCCACGATAGTGCTTTGTGTCACAAAAGGACTATGGCGTCTTTTCTGGTCTGTCTTCTCCTGGTGGGGACTTGTATATTGGGAGTAGCAGGGACCAACCTCCTGGGAAATGGAGACTTTGAGGCGGCTACCCTGGGGACTTACTGGAGTAAGTCGGGATGTTCTTGGGCCATAAGCACCTCAGAGAAACGTGGCGGGGCGCAGAGTGTCCACATCACCGGGAGGTACTATATTATTTTATATAATAAAGGCGAATGCTAGGTATTTTGTGAAGAAGTCAATTTTCAATTGATGCCATTTGATGTTTACATATGATCATAAATACTTGGGAAGTTATACTCTAGTATATCATTTGCTCTCTTAGTTGTATATATGTCATGAGGGAGCGAAGATTGCAGAAAACAAATAGAAACGTTCTGATAAAAATGTTCATATGTACCACTTCCATGTAATATAATATATTATATATCTAGATGTGGTTGTAGACTTTGTGTTCAGCATGTAGTGCATTGTGATTATGCTATGGTGTACATTGTGACATTGAGGCGTTGGTGTGTTTTATCGTTTTGGTATATATTGTGTTTTGACTGGTAACATTTATGACGTTGTTATTTACTAAGTGAGATGATGCTTTGGTGTTATTTGTATGTTGACGCTGTGGTTCTGTGCTGTTGACGTGGAGGTATATTTTGTGTCCTAATATTATATAAATAACAATGTTGACACTTTGTTATATATTGTGTGTTTAGAGTTTGGTGTACATTGTGTGTTAACGCTATGGTATATCTTTTGTATTAATGCTGTGGTATATCTTCTTTATTAACGCTGTGGAATATATTGTGAATTGACTCTGTGGTAAATCATTTGTATTGACGCTGTTTTCTATATTGCGCTTTGATCCTGTTGTATAATATATGTATTGACATTGTTTTTTTTACTTAGTGAGATAATACTATGGTATACATTGTGTCATTGAGGTGTTGGTGTTTTTTTTTAGTTATGGTGTATATTGTGACCATACACACTTTCATGTAATATAATATATTATATATGTAGATGTGGTTGTAGACTTTGTGTTCAGCATGTAGTGCATTGTGATTATGCTACGGTGTACATTGTGACATTGAGGTGTTGATGTGTTTTATCGTTTGGGTATATATTGTGTTTTGACTCTGGTAAAATTTATGACGTTGTTATTTACTAAGTGAGATGATGCTTTGGTGTTATTTGTATGTTGACGCTGTGGTTCTGTGCTGTTGACATGGTGGTATATTTTGTGTCCTAATATTATATATATAACAGTGTTGAGACTTTGGTGTATATTGTGTGTTAACGCTGTGGTATATCTTGTGAATTAACGCTGTGGTATATCTTCTGTATTAACGCTGTGGTATATCTTCTGTATTAACGCTGTGGTATATCTTTTGTATTAACGCTGTGGTACATCTTTTGTAATAATGCTGTGGTATATCTTGTACATTAATGCTGTGGTTTATCTTTTGTATTAATGCTGTGGTATACCTTTTGTATTAGCGCTGTGGTATATATTTTGTATTAACGCTGTGGAATATATTGTGAATTGACGCTGTGGTAAATCATTTGTATTAACGCTGTTGTCTAATATATGTATTGACATTGGTTTTTTTTATTTAGTGAGATGATACTATGGTATACATTGTGTCATTGAGGTGTTGGTGGTTTTTTTTAGTTATGGTGTATATTGTGTTTTGACTCTAGTATACTTTAGTGAGATGATGCGTCGGTATTATTTGTATGTTGACGCTGCAGTTGTGACCTGTTGCTGTGATTATAGGTAGTGGGTAGTAGGTGTGGTATACTTATGTCTTGACGCTGTGGTATGTTTTGTTTGTTGAAGATGCGTCAATATTTTGTGTCCTGATCATATAATATAACCTTTTTTATTGACGCTGTCCCATAGTCTGTTTGTTGACGCTGTGGTTTATATATATATAGATATTGTTGACGCTGTGGTTTATATATATATTGATATTGTTGACGCTGTGGTATTTATTGTCACTTGACGCTGCACTATCCTTGATGTCCTGATCGCATGATAAGTATTTCAGTTTTGACGCTGTGCTATATTTTGTGTGTTTACGTTGTTACATTGCGATTTGACACTAAACCGTGTTAAGTGTCTTGATGTTATGATATTTACTTTTGTGGTTTTTTCGCCGTGCTATCTTTTGTTTTTTGGCGCTGTGATACATTTTGTTGGGCCGTGCTGTAATCTTATTTTCAAATTTAATTGGTACATGTTAGACCTTTTGGTAAATTAATAGATTTATGAACACGCGTACGGTTCATGATGTGTATTAAATCATATTTAATTAACTTCCCAAAATGACTACTTTCGGCATGAATCATTAACAAAATAGGGATAGATATTCGACGGCGCTTATAAATACCCTTTTCGTTTTCTTTTCGTTTTTAGGTCGAATAATTGGGCAGGCCTTGGCTATTTTATAGCCACACCTGCCGTGGAATCCGATAAATTGTACGCTTTTGTTGGACACATCAAGTTGGAGAACCTTGTGCCTGGTCATTTATATCATGATGTGTATGTGAAGTTGAGAATAGAAACGCTTGATGGTAGGTACTTCTTCCTACCAAAGGGTTTTAATTTTGATGATTTTAACATAAATTGTAATCAGTGTGATTGGGATAAGAAAGTCGGAGTAATTCATTTATAAAGCTTCTGAACAGCACATTGGCTGTTATTTTCGTTTTCATTTTTACAGGATTTTTTAATATTTTTTATAAAGTTTATTCGATTTTCTTAATAGGGTACCAATTACAGTTTTTGTAGTCAAACTACTTAATTTCAAAAACATTTTTTTGCACATTTTAATACACATTTTCAGAATTATTATCTACATATATACTTTTAACTGCATGTCAATGATGAATATTTTAAATAACATGCTTTTTTTATAATGTCTTATGGCATTATATAGCCTATTCCAATATGCAAAAAAAAAACAGTTTTTAAATTTAAAATAATCGATGTGATGCGTTATAAAATAATTGCTTAGCTGATTTTAAACAAATTTCTTAAGGGTATGTTTTATCATTTCCTGAAGACAAACTTTACCTCCAGGGTGAAACGGCAATTATTATGACTGCTGTTTCCTTCCCATACCCCAGCAACGTATATTTTATGGCAATGCTGCATCATTATATCGTTTAACAAATCATGCAATACTCTTCCTATAACAGATGTGATATTAGGCGATCACAGGTGTGAAATATAACGTGATGATAAGTTATAATTCAGAGACAAGGAATACCAGGTGATGATAAATTAACCATTCACACGTAAGATTAAGTGATAATAATTCCACCTATCACAGACCTTTCAAACGATCCAATGAACATGGAACGTTCGCCATCACTACTTTTTAACTGACTTTAAACGGAATTGATTTACTGAACAATAATATAATTGATAATAAAGACAATTATTTAATATTTATATTTGAACATGAGTAAAAACCCTTTATTTCTAAAGCAGTAGATTTTATGTTATCATCAAAAGATACTCAGGATTTTTCACATCTCCATTTTTCAAACCATTCGTTTGGCTACACGTTAATATTAACTTCTTTTAAATTATCCATAGGCAGTAAAACCTACACCAATATCGGCATACATCCTCGTGTTCGACCAGGATCCTGGCAAGAGGTGGGAGGGGACTTCAAACTCCCAAACAGTAAGTTTGTCTTCGTTGGTAATAGTAAGGTTAGGTTTTTACCAATTCACCAAAGCCCCTTGCAGCACATGCTTTTCTTCAAACAATTAACAGTGACATTTCTAATAATTAATTTGTACCTTTGACTTATTGTTGCAATAACATAACCAAATCTGATCGTAGAAATGTTTTTACTCATTATTTGCTTCCCATTTTACATATAAATTTGGAAGATTTTTTTTTTATATTTTGACTAATTTTCAGATGTCAAAGAGATCAAAATATATATCCAAATCGAGGAAAAGGACGTCAACTATTTCTTTGATGATGGAAGTCTTACTGAGCTCGTGCCGGACCCAAACTGGAGGTCAAAGGCCGAATCCAACATTGACCTCTATCGCAAGGTCACATTAAACATCCTGTAAGATCAGCATTTTTTCTTCGCCTCAATTTTACACAGACGTATACAGATGTCAACCTCTATGAATGGCTTATTACAATATCGTGTGATACTTATTTAATGCACCATCTCTATAGCACGATATCGAGACTGGTAACCTGTTTTCTAGATCTAACTTAATATTGCGCTATATTTCAATTGTTATATAACATTAGTTAACATAAAAAATCCTTTGGTATTTTCAAACTCCTAATCATCAAATATTATTTCAATGTTTTGCTTTTCCGTTGATGATACTGATAAATGTGTTTTATTACTGTTTACAGAGTAAGGAAAATCAGGGGAATTAGCCTGAAAGGTGTCACGATAGAGGTAAGCATACACACCTCCTGACACAGATGACAATAACGTTTTTCAGTAATATCTGAAACAAAAAGTTTGAAAAACTAGCGCTTTTAAAGAATTACATTAAAACGGTTGTATATTCTTGTTTACATATAGAAATTCTTGCATTAACAATGTGACCAGTCTTTTTTTGTTTTGTGCAAACGAAAATCCTATTTTAGCCAGTACTCCTCAACATTGGGCCCTCTGATGGGGTTTTTCGAATTTTCATGTCCGGTACGTTTTCTGCCTATCAGTGGAGAACTTTTTTATCACTTAAAATCAACTGAAATTGCAAAGGTTTTGTGTTTAGGTTGAGCAGAAAAGAAGTGACTTTGGACACGGCACAGCTGTCAAGGCCAAGTTATGGACCAACTCAAGTTATGATTTCTACAACGACTTCGTGTACAATACTCTCAAACCAGAGTGGGGTGTACCGGCAAACGCTCTCAAGTGGAAGGGCATGAGATGGAGCGAGGTTATTCATATAGTGTTCAAATTTTATTTTCTATTACAACCGATAAATTCCATCGGTTGCGATGTATCTGAGAGAAATAACAAACAACTACTTGTATGCGTTGTCTCATAATATACAGAATGTTCAGGAACGATTTGTTATTTTTTTCAATCATATACAAGCTGAAAGAAATATTTTTTTGTTTAGAGTGAGCTAAGTGAGAATGTTACAGATGAGTTTAGAGAGAAATAATGCAGCAACGCAGTTGAAATAGAACCAAGAAGAATTATGAATGCATAACCATTAAACCTGAGAATTATCAATTAGTGACTTAAGAAGTTGATATAAATTTTGAATAATGAAGTTTTTATTTTGATGTTTATATTGTACAGAGCAAATTAAAATTCGACGATGCCAACGAGACCCTTAATGACTTACTGGATCACGGGTAAGACCTACATTTTGTATACAGAAATACATTTTGTAAACAGAAATACATTTTTGTATACAGAAATACATTTTGTATACAGAAATATATTTTGTATACAGGATACATTTTGTATACAGAAATACATTTTGTATACAGAAATACATTTTGTAAACAGAAATACATTTTGTATACAGAAATATATTTTGTATATAGAAATATATTTTGTATACACAAATACATTTTGTAAACAGAAATACATTTTTGTATACAGAAATACATTTTGTATACAGAAATATATTTTGTATATAGAAATATATTTTGTATACACAAATACATTTTGTATACACAAATACATTTTGCTTGTTTTGCTTTTTTTGTCATTTGCTGTGAACTAAAGTCCTCCCTTTTATAACAGAACGAGTATTGAGCTTCAGTAACTTAAGGAATGGTAACCGGTCAATATTGACAAGAATATCCTCATAACATTAAAAATCCGTTCTTTTCATTCTTGCGCAACGTCGGTTCCATTAAATTAAGCCGAGAAACATGAAATTAAGAAATCTGCAACATTCAATTTGTTTTCAATATTTCCTTTGCTGTATATTGATGTAACTGCATTGATTGGAAATATAAGTTCAGGAAAAAAGACATTTTCACACATGTTAAAATAAATTGCTTGAATCTCAGGTTGTCAGTACGTGGCCATAACGTGTTTTGGAGCGTTGAAGAATTTGTTCCTGATTGGGTACGAAGCATCACGGATCCAGTCGAGATGGCGACAACGATCAAAGAAAGAATCAGTGAAGCTGTCACTCTTACTAAAGGAAGGTATTTCAGTGCCCATTATTTTAATTTATTTTTCGTTTCTGCTGCAAGTTCCTATATCATAAGGATGTAAATGCAATTATCTTTATCATTTCAACACTTCTCGCCATGCCTTGAATAATGCGAAAACATCTTAAGAGACAAATATTTTAGAAGGTGTCTTTATTTTATTCCATGAATATTACTTGTACTGACGATATTGAGCAACATTTCAGGAACTAGAGAAAACTAATATTTAGAGCACTGACAACTATTATCTTATATTTAATGGATTTTTTTATTTAATTTTTTTAACATACATGCTAATATGAATATTAAGATATGACCGTTCGGCCTCTTGATAAATCTTCAGGCTGGCTCATTGGGATGTCAACAACGAGAACCTTCACAGCGACTTCTTTGAGAGGACGACCGGGAATGTTGACATCACCATGGATATGTTCCGGGAGATGCACTTGCAAGAACCAAACACAAAACTGTTCCTCAATGATTTTGCTGTCTTCAACAAGGGCACATATACAACGGTATGTTTTAAAGCTAGCTGTATCGTGCAATGGGTAGTACCTAGTAAAACAACATTACATATCGCAGAAGCGAGTTCGGTCATGCCATTCTGACGTAAAATCTTCAAATAAATACATTCGAGGAGATCTGATTTCTCCAGTTGTATAACCCGATATCTTTTACTTTGCTTTCAATAAGTACATTGTATCACTGTTCGGCAAAAATAGCTATTTTGTTTTGATAGTGTTAATCCATTAAGCGACAGAGGTGTCTGTTGATATTCATATCATAACGACATGTTATTCAATATCCTGATCATGTGGATTAAATATAATTCCACTAATTTCCGTTGACTTATCGTCTTACGTCCATAAGATGCTCTAAGAGTTCATCCTTGTTTCCTTTGTCATTAACAGTCCCTTAAGAACCAAGCCAGGAGTTTTGTGGATTCCCAGGTACCTATACATGGGGTTGGAGTTCAAAGCCATTTCAAGTCTGCCGATGTAGACATGACTCGACTCAAGGTACAATTTTACTGTAAACATCTGAAGCGCAAAAATAATTTGGCAACTGGCATAGCCAATACAAACCATCTCCTTACAATAGTTAATATTGCATAAACATCGTATTTATAATACACAAACCTAAGTGTTATAATTTGAATATCTCTGTATGGGTGATAACTGCAATCTTTTAACAAGAGATATATTGACATCAGTTTGCTGGTCAAAACTTGAACTGGAGGCCGGCACAGAACTGTTTTCCCTGATTTAATGGCTGTAGTTTTGACGTTGTATTCGCGGGCAAATATACTTTAGTTGGATGGTTTTGATTCAGGCCGACTGAGTGGTTTGGTGCATTGTTAATCTTCATGAAAATGAATTTTGCTTTAAGAATGTATTTATAAGCAATGAGAGATTCATATGCCACCCACGTCCTTCTAGTAGCGAACATACATTGGTGGTATGACAGCGTTATCTGAACCCTCGGGGAATATTTAAAAAATATCTCCACCCGCGGCAAATTTGAGTATTCCATAGTTTTGTTCAGAAAGATGATATTTCATCGTTATTCTTACTTAAAGGGTTTGAAAAAGATTATTGTAGTCCTTAGTTATAAATTTTATTTTTTTATTTTCACAGTACCGTCTGGACAAGGTGGCCGAGGCCGGTCCTCCGATCTGGGTGACAGAGTTGTCGATTAGGTCAACTAACAACGCAGCAAAGGCTCAAGCCATGGAGGAAGCCATGACAATGTACTTTAGCCATGAAAAGGTCGAAGGTATCATCGTATGGGGGTTCTGGGGGCCTTCCATCAAGTGGCCAGCTGATACCTTGACGACCGATGCAATACCGATTGTTGTAAGTATTTAAAGACAACATTGGTTTTTACTTTTCTTTCTATTGGATGAGTCAGAGTGATGATAAATATACTTTTAACTCGGTTAGCATAAATAGTAAAATCGGTGTAGACCGGCATATACTGTACACATAGAGATACGTCTACCGACATCGCGGTGAACGATATGAAATGCAAGCGTTCAGGAAGTTAACGGATTTGAATGATGGATGTTAGGGATTTGGGAAGCGATTTTAATTGTGTTTAAATCTCTTGGTTGGCATCCAGGGTAATGCCTCCTATCGTTGGGCACCGTGATCAGGCCCTCCACATGTTGCAAGGGTGTGTCGTGCTTTTCTAGCAAAAACCAATGTCCCAATGTCTAACTGTCCAGATTTGTCCCCCACTGAACATATATGGGACGAATGGGACAGACGGCTTAGAAAACGAGGAGCAAACGCCCTTAAACAACGTCGCCCAGCTAAATCAGGCACTTCTGTAGGAATGGAACAACATCCAAGTTTAAACATAAACAGGCTCCTGGGATTTACAGTGATGTGATCACAACCTGCGGAGGACACACGCGGTATCGAATAGATACTGGAGACTGAATGGCTTTATTGCGACGTCATCCCTGACGCCGTCGCTTGTGTTACAACATCATTTTTCTCATAAATTAGAATTCAGTTAACAGGTAAATTTAACTCTAATTGAATATCCACCACCTAATATTCCTTTTTTCCGTCAGAATTTTCGCATGGGGTGAAGTACGGTTAATTACTTGATAATTACAATTTCAGTTGAACGAAGCCGGCCAGAAGTATTTAGACCTTGTAAACACAACATGGAGAACTAACTGGAGTGCAAAGTTGAAAAGCCATAAGAATAAGAGGCATTTCAAAGGAGACTATTGCATCAGAATCAAGAAGGACGGAGTTACACTCAAGACAATTAACTTCTCCTTATTAAAGGACCGGAACCTGAAATTAAGAGTAAAAGGAACAAGTATGTAAAACGCAAAAACATTCTCGGTTATAATCATCAATCATACCCACATTCTCATATAGAAATACTCAGAATTAACAAATATACGCAAGCATCCAATACACAAATATTCTTTATAAAAATAATTAAATACACATAAAAAAAATTAGAACACACAAACATGCAATGCACACCAACATCAAATATTCCCAAATATCAAAAGCACACATACATCCAATATACGCAATCATCGCAAACACACACATATTCAATACACACAAATATTCATTTTACAAAACATCAAATACGCACACACATCAACTGCACACATACATCCAATACACATAAACATCCGTTACACACAGATATCAATAAACAAATACATGTATAACCATTACACACAAACATCCTAAAAACAAAAATAACCATTACACACAACCATTTAATACACACGAACATCCATTTTACCAAAATATTCATTAAAGCCAATGTATAAAAGTAACAAAATAAGTATGAACCTTCGATAAAATAAACTATTATATACCCAACTACATATTTCAAATTTACCAAACATCAAATTTACATCAGATACAGCCAATAATATTTCTGCAAACATCACTAATGAACGAAAATAGAATGCAAGCGCATTTGATATCAATTTTAACTTACATAATATACACGCATTGATCTGAATGTTATGATTTTGTTATGTAAATAGAGCATTAACAAATATATTTTTTATTTAGAAACAAAAAATAACTTTTTAATATAAACCTGATTACTTAATGCAATTAAGGATTTGCCTTCATTTTGACGGCATATAAAGTAGTATGAACGCAGTTGGTAACGAACATATTCTTTATAGAGCGCGAAACTGCGTTCTTACCACCATATACGCCGTCAAAATGAAGGTCAATCCTTATATTTACAATCAAAAATTGTTTAAATGCTACATTACGCAGAAAAAAGTCGAAGCGGGTTGCCACGATGGTAACTACGGTAACCGTGGTTGCTAGGACAATATATTTCAAGTGAATCTACATCGATATATGAGTAAATGTAGAAAGTACGCAGCGAACAACATTATTTTTTTTTCCTTTCATGGTTTTTAAATTTTAAATTAAGCAATGTGAGAAGCCCTTCAAACGTTTCTATTCATTTACAACGGTCGTCATGTACGCGCATTGACACACTGCTCATGGAGTGACGCGGTCAGAACGAAGCCGCCATTCTTGACGTTACCGTCAAAGAAATTTGAATGTGCATCCATGAAATAAGAAGTCGGTCAGCATTCTTTTGTTGTATAATTAGACATGATGGATCCCGAATATGTTCTTTGTATCTGGATGGTAAATGACCCAAGCATTGGTTGTCATTGGACTGTCATCTCGCTAAAGCGTGAACGGCGCCATATTTGAAACAAGTATCATTACGCTGAGCCTTTTTTCATTGTCATACAAAAATGCGTTTTTGTATAGTTTTATTTTCTTTTATTTCATATACATAATCTAAATCAATATTCTCTTTCCTTGCAGCTGACTCTCCAAAGATAAAAGTGAAACTTACCTGAACATGCACCACTCCTCCGCCAGGTGTTCTTAGTGATTATTGTTTATGTTTATATCAAATAGTCTCCAATAACATGCTTGAAAATAACATTTCACGTTCCTAAGCTTTAAATGAAATCAACTAAAAGCCTTTACTAGAAGAGTAAAACAACGTGAAAATTACAGGAATATTGTTCGCTATCATTGTTCTAATAAACCCATTCCGGTAACAGCCGTTGTTGTCTTTTTCACTTTTGCCGTTATTTTCCGTATTGCTGAAAACAAGCAAGCTTTAAAGTTTAGTTACCAATGAATATTTCATCGAGAATCACCAAGCATTACTGGAAACACTATTTTAAAATATCTGATGGAGCCTGTAGTGGACTATGGTATAAACATCTACCTTATTTCATTGTCAATATGTTGAGCAAGATTAAGCCAAATACGTGTCTGTTTAGTTTGGTCCTACTGTCAAATTTACCCAACACCGCAGAAAATTGCCGTTTTAGGCCCACAGCTTTGAAAGTAGTTAATTGTTCTGTAATATTACGTAAAACGGTTTCTTCGAACGTTTAACCCTATCAACACTTTCTAGAAGCGAGATGTCTATAATGGCATTATTAAGTATATCAGACACGCATTTGGATTTGCTAATCAATGACTGCACAAGTGTTGTTACAACCAATAGTCCTTGCAACCGTCCGTTTATCTANAAAAAAGTTAAAAAAAAAAAAAAAAAAAAAAAAAAGCATTTTAATATCTCACAAAACATTGTGGTGGTACTTATTTCTGTAGGTGCACTAATAAAAATGAACTTCTAGAAAACCTTAGAATTTCATCTATCAAAAACAAACATCTATTCTTTCTTTTGACCTTTCAATATGCTATACATAATCAAGGCTGAAAGGTTTAGTATTCAAAAACTGTCAATTATCTTTTTTATGAAAAAAAAATCCTAATATTTTGCTAAAAATCACAATGCTTATTCGAAAGATCTTCTCTTTTGACCTATAGATTACTGTCATGGTTTTCTATCTCATATCTACGTTGAGGAAATATCAAATCATGATTTTTTCAGTATCTGCAGTGATTAAAAAAACTGTTCTACTTCACTTCGATCGGAGGTGAAAAACATGTTGAACATGTTGAAAAAGACTCACCATAACGTCTGGTTTTACGTATGCATTGTATGTACGAGTTCATGTTATTTCGTTTTGTTACCGTCCAGGAATATCATAACTTCCTTCTCATCTTCGTCGTTTAAAGAAATAAAGATGTCGATTTTCCTAGTAAATTTTAGATTAGGAATGTAGCGTGTTTCCTGGCCTGATAGGCATTGTAGCTGGTTGTCTGAGTCTTTTGTTAATACAGTGTTCCATTCGTTGTGATATTGTGTGTATCTATTTGATATTATATCACCAAAATCTATTTTGCAGATGAAAGCGTTGCAAATATTCTTCTTAGATATTGATTTTACATGTTAATTTAAACTGGAAAGATGTTTTTTTCTTTATTTATCAAAATATGGTATATAAAATATAAATCGAAATTTTCTAAATAAATTGACACTAAAAAGACGCACATTAGAGAGTGTCTGGATTTTATGTATACCTCGCTCCTTGAATATGATTTTACACACTATTCAATAAGGTTTACCGCTCTACATCAGTATAATTCATCAAACAACTTCAATATGATTAACCAAACTACTTCAATATGGTTTACCACGCTACTTCAATATGATTATCAATACTACTTCAATATGGTTTACCACACTACTTCAATATGATTTACCACACTACTTCAATATGATTTACCACGTTTCTTCAATATGAATTATCAAACTACTTAAATATGATTTACCAAATTACTTCAATATGGTTTACCACGCTACTTCAATATGATTAACCATACTACTTCAATATGATTTACCACGCTACTTCAATATGCTTTACCACGCTCCTTCAATATGATTTAACACACTAATCAGATATGATTAACCTCACTACTTCAATATGATTTACCCCACTACTTCAATATGATGTGTACCGCCGTAATATTTCCATACTTCTTCAATAAGATGCATACCAATATCGTATCTTACCAAACATTACCACAGCATCAACGTACTAGAACAATTAACAAAATCACAATCGGTACAGAATGACCAAACACTACTTAAAAGGAAACTTATCTAAGACAAACATTTCACAAACCCGTGCTTAATTCATTATTTTGATGCTGTCTATATATTGCCTCCCATTTTTGATAAGTGGTTGCATTTTTGTAGGGATTCCCCAACATGTTTGAACAGACAAGCTGTACCGAACTATTCACCTTTGTGAAATAAGACTGTTACATATTGTGTTAGAATACGTTAACCAGGAAGGTCAGTGGACGGACATTGCCTTCAGGCCTATTGGTCAGTATGTATGACGGACAATACACATCGCTCGTGAGTCCCGATTTCGACTCATAGTGTAAACGTTGTTGTTTTATTTAATTGATACAAGAAATACATAAGGACAAGTTTGTTTCATTTCTTTTAAAAGCTAACTGTTCTAAGTCTAGACTAGAGTATAGACATAATTACACCAAACCAGACTGGCCAACCTGTAAACAAAACAGCCTACGTGGGAAGTAAGAACAAATGTCGCTGGGTAGGGGACATTTCAGTACACTCACACTGATGGATGAGCTTACCACCACGAGTGACCTCCCCTCTGGCTAGTGAGACAGTGACGCATGGCCTTTAAACGTGTCTTATTTAATCATATTTATTGAAAATGATTTTAGGCAGAGTATCTAGCACAGTGTGACCAAACTCTTGAAATGACATACGTGATATTTGGTCAGTGTATGTTATCAATCCTAGAATAACATTATGGTAAGTTTATACCTACGAGACTATTTTATACAAGCGGCTCTTTTGTTTGGTAATCCTCTATGAAAATAAACTTACTTCATAACGTAATCCCTTATTTTTTTTATGTATCATTAGTTCTTATTATGAATCTGTAACTTCTATAGATTGAATATTTATCAATGGTCTATTTCCTACTTTAGCAGCAGAAATTATCAGATTCCAAACTGAATTATTATAAATGGAATTATAACTAACAGACGAAGTATTATTTTAAAAATCAATAGGAGAAAGAAAAAGAAATACAGGTTTAAAAGTTTTTCGATTCAAAAAGCCAAATTGGTTGCTTTTTAGGACTAATAAGTGGTACACATACTTATATAATTAGATACATTTCTCCAAATAGCTCGTACTCTAATACTACAGGCAGTCAGAGTGACGGGTAATGATATTTTGACCCATTCCGTCCCTTATTCGGCGGTTTAGAGTCGACTCACCGGTCAGTTGCATTCTTTGCTTGACAAAGTAAACAGACGTTTTCGAAAGCTCGCAACATAAGTTTTCAATTACTGTTTGTTTTCAATACAAACTTAGCCTTTATAATTCCTACTTAACTGATGAACCTCATTCCAAATTTTCCTCTAGTACTTCTTTCACGAAGTTCAGTTTAGGTCACAAACATTCATCAGTTTTTAAACAGTGTTGTTATGGCTTAGACAGTGTTGTTATGGCTTAAACAGTGTTGTTATGGCTTAAACAGTGTTGTTATGGCTTAAACAGTGTTAAGGAATGAACATATTATGTTTGGTATGGTGCTAGACACAATACAGCTGACCGCCTGTGACGCATGATATCATGAAAGTCTAACAAAACCATTTACCCTCGAGTTAGATTTTCCACATTTAGTAAATGCGTGCTTGTTTCATGTACACTTAATGTCCAGCCCCGGTCTCAGCTACACTGACCTCTAGTGACAAAGGTTATGCTGTTATCTCTCAGCCAATCAAAAGTCGAACAGAAGGAGCAGGAATGTAAATTCCTAAATAAAAGGATACACACTTATATAGATATATGCATTCACAAGAGTTGTTGGTATCGAATAAGATCAATGACATTTATACTGAGCAGTCTCCTCCTGGTGGGGACTTGTGTACTGGAAGTAGCGGGAACTAACCTTCTGGGAAATGGAGACTTTGAGGCGGGTACCCTGGGGACTTACTGGAGGAAGTCGGGATGTTCTTGGGCCATAAGCACCTCAGAGAAACGTGGAGGAGCGCAGAGTGTCCACATCACCGGGAGGTACTCCATGAATTGATATAATTAGTGATATGTCCACAGATAATTGATTATAGCTGATACACATTATAACATAATAACATTCTAAAAGGTTCGAACTAAGGCACCGTCTGGAAAAACAAACAATACATATTTGATTTGTTTTTTGTATGCTGATTCTGTGATCAATTTAATTTTGTGTAGTGACGATGTGGCTTAAGAGTATTTTGATGCTGCGGATATTTTAGTATTTTCACGCTGTGGTATAATGTGTGTGCTGACGCTGTAGCATATTTTCTGTGTTGACCGTTTTGTGTGTTTTTCTCAGCTGTCATTCTGGTATAGTTTGTGTGCTGATGCTTCCGTATTTTGTTTTAACTCTATAGTATATTTTATTTTATTCAATTTTCCAAAGATTCAGTGTAATTAGAAATGCCTTACAGTTATTTAGGCAAATCTCCATCGAATAAACCATTAATTTTGGCCCAAACTATTGAGAGGCTAAACATGGAGTGAATAGTTATCCACCAGTTTCAGGTACACAAATAACTTTTCTTATCTTAAGGTCAAATAACTGGGGAGGACTTGGCTATTTTATTCAACCACCTGATGTCACTTCTGGTAAATTGTACGCTTTCGTTGGACACATCAAATTGGAGAATCTTGCGGCTGGTCACTTGTATCACGAGGTGATGGTGAAGCTAAGAATAGAAAAGCTCGACGGTAGGTTAATGTATTATTTTTGCCGGTTAAAGATGTAATTATAATTGTTGTCTTTTTGTATTCTGCTTTTGTAACTTTTGAATTGTAAGGTGATATAATCCTATGCCAAATCCCATAAACGACAAGTTTTTTTCTCCGGTCAAATATTATTCTCGGAAACGTATCAATCTCCATAATAGCTAAACTAAGAACCAAACGAAAAGTTGCAATTTAACAGCAGTTTATGTTTCTTTGTATTATTTGATTCTACAGTATATCATTTAAATCTAAATAGTTTATCAAGTAACTCTATCGTAAATCATCTTGCAAAAACACCTTACAACACAGTATATCAAATAATAGTTAACTCAAATAACTCTAGGGGCTCTACCGTATAGCACTTTACTTTATCATCTCACTCTACAGTATGTCACTAAATTCTATAGAATATCGAATAACTCCATAGTATATCAAATTACCATAAAGTCTATCACACAGCTCTTCTGTAAAGCACCTAACTTGATCATCTACCTATACAGTATATCACCTAACTCTACAGAAGAAAAGAAAAAAACTCTAAAGTATATTAAATCATAATTGCAGATCCTTGGCTTTTACATTAAATATACATAATTTAAGATCATCTAAGATTATTGTAGATTTCTAGATGTCAGTTTTTATCTGTAGGAAGTAAAACTTACTCCAATCTCAGCATACACCCTCGACTTCGACCAGGATCCTGGGAAGAGGTGGGAGGGGACGTCAAACTCCCAAGCAGTAAGTACATGGTCATTTGATTCACCAGATCACTGTGCATGACTAGCGTCATTTCAAACAGAAAAACTGGTATTGCTCATTTTGCTCGACAACTGTTTGCAAGTATATTATCCAAGTGGAAAAGAAAGCGGATTTTTTTCGGAGTTCATATAATATTGTTAATTATTTTTTCAGATGTCAAAGAAGTCAAGATCTATATCCAAATTGAGGAAAAGGAAGTTAGTTATTTCTTTGATGACGCAAGCCTTGTGGAGCTCGTACCGGACCCGGACTGGAGGTCAAAAGCTGAGTCCAACATTGACCTGAACCGCAAGGTCACTCTCGATATCCTGTAAGATAAACAAGCCAGCTTCACCTGAATGTCACAAAGATTTGATTTTCGTTTTAATGACGTCAAATTACATTAATTAATCATATAATCGTTTTGTTTAAAATATGTATGTCTTTAATATGGATATCGTGATTTTTTTTTACAAATGAATATCACACAAGAACGATAACAATCAAATGATTTATTTAAAACGCAAATATGCATATTTATATATGTGTATACATAAGTGGGATAAAATGAATAATAGTTTATTGGGCTCACGTTCTAATCGTGATGTCTATATTAAATATTGGTCCTACTATAATTTCTTACATTTTTCAGTGTAAAAAAGGTCAGAGGAATCAAGTTGAAAGATTTCACGATAGAGGTAAGTCAGGATGATTGTGACAGATGGCGAAAACTGATATTACGACTTACATATATTTTTGAAACAAAAAAAAACATGACTTTGTTTCTAATTGCAATTGATGCATTGTAACAAAGTTTCTTATCTGTCGTTTATAACTATAACACATTTCCTTTAACAAATGTGTCGAATGTGATAAATGCAAGTCTTTTTCCAGAATTTTGTATATTCCATTATGTCCTAAAAATGAGTATTACTATAAATTGTTTCACTAACAGGAAACTAACTCAATAGTCTACGTATTATTAACTGACATTACATCATTTTCTATTCAGGTTGAGCAGAAGCGAAGTGAGTTTGGACACGGTACAGCTCTTCAGGCGAAGCTATGGACCAACTCAAGTTATTCTGTCTTCAAAGACTTTGTGTACGATACGGTTAAACCGGAGTGGGGTGTGTTGATAAATGCTCTCAAGTGGAAGGGCATGCGATGGAGCGAGGTAACCTAAAATTGATATGCCACTCTCACAGATAGTTTGAAAAATATATTTTCTGTGTATAACTGTAAAGCAAACTATAAATTAAAAATAAATTCTTAATATTTCCTAATATTTTGCTCAATTGGACAGTAAATAAATCCTAATAATCCTATTTTAAAATGTAATTGTAGTAGCATTCGACGATATATGTCAGATCTTTTGTGAATATGTTTAATTGGTGCTTGGTGATAAAAACGCTGATGAAATAACAAGAATTTTTATCACGCAACCATCTAATAATAGGATTTAGTTGATTGTGGATATTCCCCATAAGAACACTTAGAAGGAAATCATGAATCCTCCTTAACTATTAATAGTGAATTCCAGAATCTTTCAGTTGCGGAAAGGTTGATGTTCAAAACATTTGATTAACATTTTCATTCTGATGTTTATACCAATAGAGCACCCTCAGGTTTGACGATGCTGACGCAACTATCAGTGACCTGCTGGATCACGGGTAAGTATAACCTGCTGGATCACGGGTAAGTTTGACCTGCTGGATCACGGGTAAGTATGACCTGCTGGATCACGGGTAAGTTTGACCTGCTAGATCACGGGTAAGTTTGACCTGCGGGGTTACGAGTAAGTTTGACCTGCTGGATCACGGGTAAGTTTGACCTGCTGGATCACGGGTAAGTTTTATTTTGTACATAACACGTTTGATTGATCTGCCGCATTGTTGTTTTCTTTTAATGTTATAATCACAAAATTTGAGTATCTAAAAGGACAACGAGTTGTTTAACCTCAGTAAAAAAAATGACACCGGCCAATTTTAGATACTTTCTTCAATGCGAATACATACAGCGTATATATAGATTGTATTGTCCATGGAATGCTGATAATTCGTTTGTAATAACTTCATTGTTTAACCAACCACTATTATACCTGAAATTTGCTGTACTGAGGGAAGACTTTTGAACAGAAAATTCATTACATTGAATGTCAGGTTGTCAGTACGTGGTCACAACGTGTTCTGGAGTGTGGAGAAATGGGTCCCCGATTGGGTGCGGAGCGTAACGGATCCAGCCGAGATGGTGACAAAAATCGACGATAGAATCAGTGAAGCTATCAATCTTACCAAAGGGAGGTAATTCTTTCTAAGAAAAGAAGAATGAACTTGTGTCAAAAAAAAAAAAGACAAAACACCTAGGAGCGATATGATAGAAATTTAAGACCGTAGCTTATCCATGGAAACAAATTATTTTAATAAATGGACTTTATATCTTGGACTAGCTCAATGGATTTTCATTGTTTACAGTCATAATATGTTTTTTGGCTAGAATATTAATATTTGAATAGATATTTCATTCCTCAGATTAGCACACTGGGGTGTTAATGTCTTAATAATACGATATCTTTCAGGCTGGCTCATTGGGATGTCAACAACGAGAACCTGCACGACGACTTCTTTGAGAGGACGACCGGGAATATCAACATTACCATGGATATGTTCCGGGATGTGCACACGGCTGAACCGAACACACAACTCTTCCTTAACGATTTTGGTGTCGTAAACCAGGGCAGGTACACAACGGTACGGTCAAAATCTGTATATATATGTACGTAAACCAGGACAGGTAAACAACGGTACGGTCAAAATCTGTATATATATGTACTTAAACCAGGACAGGTAAACAACGGTACGGTCAAAATCTGTATATATATGTACGTAAACCAGGACAGGTAAACAACGGTACGGTCAAAATAAGTCTGCATCTGTATGTCATCGTATATCGAGAAGTACCAAAAGGACGAACGGAGCGTGTCGTCTATGATACATTGTGCAGCCTGTTTCAACGACGGCTTCGGTGATGCCATCAAGTCCTCGAATATATTTAACATTAACGAAATCATTTACAGTATCCGTCAAGTGTCTACATTTTCGGCGTTATAAATACAATTGCAACTTATTCCGTTAGAAGGATATTTCAAAAAGTGCTATAAAAATAGATAGATATTAGATAGATACTGTTCTATAGGCTTATCATGTAGTTAGGTGTTTGACTCCGCTGGTGGATTGTCGGTCCCTAAGTTGGAACTAACTTTGTAATTCGAAATTATTCTGGCACAGTTTTGGTGACATGCTAGATTAAGAATAACGTATCATGTGGATGTTTTTATCTTTAGTATCACTGGTGAGTCCTATAAGGTTAAAATGGTCATATGGTGGAGTAGAATGTTTAATTTGTATCGGCTTTCTGCATCGATAAGGTGAAGTTTTGAATTGTTACATAGTATTTCTAACGATTATTCCACAGGTTTTTATTTACGCATCATCTATAATGACCGGTTATACGCCTCACTGTGAAAATACGTGTATCCATTACATACACTTTGTTTTCAATTCTTACTGCTTTTGTTATTTACAGGCACTTAAGAACCAAGCCAGGAGTTTTGTGGATGCACAAGTACCTATCCATGGTATTGGGGTTCAAAGTCATCTCGGGTCAACCGACGTCGACATGACCCAACTCAAGGTGTGTGTTCCAATGTCATACTTACAGTACATCATGTACCCAATAACTATTTCCGTATGCAGTCATGCATCGTAATTGGGTTCCAATCATTTCCATCACTACCACACTCTTTTAAAAAGTATAATACATTAAGGTATACACACTATCATACAGATTCAACATTTTAAGATTACACTTAAAAACGAGAAGAGGATAATATACCGGTAAAATGCTTCACAGTGGAGTGCATTTACGCAGTGCATACTAGATGATGAACCTAAAGAACTTCACGCTAGAGGACTATGTCTAGGGCATAACATCAAGTAGATTACACCCTACACAATTATATAGTATATAATCGTCTATATAACTGGCTTATTATATATAGATATGTAGATTACACCCTACACAATTATATAGTATATAATCGTCTATATAACTGGCTTATTATATAAAGATATGTAGATTACATCCTACACAATTATATAGTATATAATCGTCTATATAACTGACTTATTATATATAGATATGTAGATTACACCCTACAAAATTATATAGTATATAATCGTCTATATAACTGGCTTATTATATATAGATACGATATGTTGGGTTATCAACACACCACCCTTTACAGATTCGAGAACCGTATTAGCAAGTAGTTAGTTCCTCTGTCAAACTTAATGGTATGGCAACTTGCAATATTAATATACCACCTCTTTTATTAGTTTACTTACCAGCCATCACATATTATAATTGGAAGGCCGTAAATCATGTTATTCTGTCTACAAGGATAGACGAGGGAGTTTTTAAGGTAATTAAAAATGAAACATAATGTTCGTTACCCAATATGAGTAGGGACATATTCTATTAGTTTTAAGTCTTATGTTTCTTGTTTGCATTTTGTCATAGTACCGTCTAGATAAGGTGGCCGAGGCCGGTCCGCCGATCTGGGTGACGGAGTTGTCCATCGCGGGATCCAACTTCACGGCAAAGGCACAGGCCCTGGAGGACGTGATGACCATGTATTTTAGTCACAAGAAGGTGGCAGGCGTCATTTTATGGGGATTCTGGGGTGCATCTCTCAAGTGGCCAGCTAGCACCGATGCGACACCAACGGTTGCTGTAAGTATATAAACGACAAATATAAGGAACCCTTAATAAAATGTGTAAAATAATTCTTAATAGTTGTTTGTTATTCAATGATGGAACTTATATTTCAATTCTTATTTTCAGAGTTAGCCTTATATCGCGTTTCCACTTACGTTTAAATGTTAAAAAGGATCAATTAAATAATCCCATTCCACAATTCAGTTCTTAAATCAACAGCAAAACATAAAATAATGACATTTTGAATAATTTTGTTCCGTTTTTAACGTGCTATAAAAAAAAAGATTTTTGACACTTTGAGGCATTTCTCCTATCTTATCTCTGTCAAATTGCAAATAAATCAGAACGAATGTAATTTATGGATATTATAGGTAACGACTTATACTCTTACATAAACTGTGAGTATATATAATTGAGAAATGTATATAAGATATCCGTGCCTCTTTCATGAAGTCAAGATATCGAGTGGAAAATACATTAAAGAAACAGTTCTTCGAAAATAAGATGTTGCAATCGGTATATTAACATCCAATGAACCCCAGTCGACAAGATGATTCTTGTGTTGAAGAAGTAGCACTTGTTTCAGAATATCTAAAAGCGATTATCTAGACCAGCATCTACTGTATTTCATTCGTTTAACACAATTTCATTTCAGGTGAACAAAGCAGGTCAGAAGTATATGGATCTTGTCAACACCGCATGGAGAACAAACTGGAGTGCAAAGTTGAAAAACTACAAGAACCAGAGGTATTTCAAGGGAGACTACTCCATCAAAGTAAAGAAGAATAACGTTACACTAAAGACCATTAACTTCAATCTTGTGAAAAACCGAAAGCTGAAATTAAAGGTTAAAGGAACAAGTAAGTAAGATATAAAATCGGATATAACCATCAAATACATAAATACACCAGTTTTAAATGCCAATGATTATATACAAAATTACCAGGACTTGAAAGGAAAATTAAAGGAACAGCAAACATAACTTGTAACAAACGTCATATATATACATATGTTGTACAAACATAAATCAAAATGTCATGATTTTGATGCTTTTTTATGATAGATGGTATGTTAAAATAATCAAGATTGGTTTAACCTCAGCGGTATTTTTTAAAACGAAAAAAAACCACCAATGAATTTATTTTGTTGTTAGTAATTTGTCCTTTCACTGTATTTATTGAACAAGATCAATGATATATCAGAATTACATTAAACTGCATCAGAATGGATCCTATTAAAATATGTAATACAAATTGAGAGGGACCCATTTGAACTGGTTTAATAATCCTTCTCTTTCTCATTTCTTTTATTGGTAGTAGTACTCTCTCTCTCTCTCTCTCTCTCTCTCTCTCTCTCTCTCTCTCTCTCTCTCTCTAATAAACTTCAATCTACTATTCTTTGTTCTATATTTTTTCAGCTGCCTCTCCAAAGATATCCGTGAACCTCAAGTGAATCTACATTGTCCTTCACCCCGCCACCGGATGTGCTTAAACAGACATTTTCACTAGCTTCGGGGAAATGAAGAAAGGACATTTGAAATGCGAAAGTTATAAACAAATAAACGTCCAATGCTTTAACTTGAAACAAGTACAAAAAGTGTAAAATAACATGGACCAGTTAAAGGGAGGTCTTATTCGGCATTATTCCAATAAAATCTCTTTCGTTCCTTCCACTTACATAAGCCTTAAGGAAACAAACACAACTAAAAAATTGAATATATAGTGTTCTTGTTGTTTCTGGGTATTTTTCGACATTGACTGTTTTGTTGAAAATAGGCGAACTTCGAGATTTAATTCCAAAGTACCAAATATCGAGAATCACCATACATCAACTTGAACTGCAATTTTACCAATCGTATGGGTGAAGTCAAGAACTATGCTAGAAAAAATTAATTTATTGGGCTCCTCTCATATTTCAATATCTAGGTAAAGCAAAGTGAATATCAGTTTGTTTATCTTTACATGTTGCTTAACATATTCATTCAACCTCCACGGCATGTACCTACTACGGCAAACAGCATAGCTACCTGGCTGGAGAATTAAAACAATTGAAGAGGAAAAAACATCTTGCATCGAAAAATATTATAAAAAATATATAATGTAACGTTGGACGAGCATCCGTTGTGTACTTCGGCTAATGATCACAAAAAGAAATAATTTGAAGAGTAAATAATGTATTTATAACAAGAATATATCAAAAACAAATCCCACTCACATTCACACTCACTATCTCACAGATAACTAATAATACTACAGTCTATTATAGCTTCACTCCTTGACGGCACAGATGACACCTGTGAACAGCTTATGGAATTGAAAATGAGCATGCAATAATATATATCGTAACTGAATCACAACATTATAACCAGTTTCGTATTAGGAGGTAACACCATAATAATTACAACCCTCCTATGTCGTACTTTATGTAGTTACACGATATATGGGATAACTAGGGTGTTTTTATTCAATTTTCATTTAACAGCACAATTTACAAAACATACAATACATTATGTTAACAAAAAGTAGCACTTTATACTGAGGCCCACACCAAGACAAATACTATTCGCCACGTACACAGGAACCACACATTAACTCTACACACACATAGGAAGAAGTATTACACATAAACCATTTATGAAAATTACCACTTTTCCCTCCTAAACACTATTGCAGTCTTGTATGTAATATAGTCTGTCAATGCATTCCACAACTCAAGTACTATCCATGGATAACTATGTTGTAATTACTTCAAAACTATGTCGTCATTACGACAAACTATACGACATACAAAATTTGATCCATGCGGCACTAACTGGCTACCATACAGGTATCCTTACAACCAACAGTTAAAGACCTAGTTCAGAAGTGTTGTGATACTGCTTATTCATGTAGAGGAATAAATTAAAAGCTTGATTTTGAAGAACGTCCAGGAAACCCTATAGTCTATTTAATAGTGTATATTTTTTTTTTATTACTATTATTTTCATTTTGCTTGACTTGAATAACATCTGGAAGATAAGGTCCCTTAAATAGACAAGTCATGTGATTGGAACCTCTCAGACTCTATACAATGTAGTTGAAAAGGTTCTCGTGTCGTTTTTCCAGAGATTGGCGAAGACGACCCCGAGAATACAAACTGGCGACGCGTCTTTGCAAATATATTGTTGTCAAAAGAAATGTTTTGTTAAAACATCTCATTGTTATTACGTACACAGGGAATGATAGTGATCGCATTTTGTCCTGTTTTTACATTGTTATTGTCAAAACAATAGCAAATGGATTCGGGACAAGTTATTTCAACATTATTTAGTGACGGCATGAACATGCATTATCTTAATAAATTGAAGAATATTTTATACAGACTATCGATATTTCAGTTTTGTATTCTAGCGAAGCTGAATGTATACAACAGTTATCAAAGAAAGATTAGATAATAGACAATTGCTTTAACTTTACATTTAAGCACGTCATCCGTAAATGAAAAGAAACAAAATCAGTAACAATATATCATTTATTTTCTATACTTAAAACAAAAGATACATCGGAATCCTTTTATCTATTTAAAGCACTACAAAGGTTATCATATCATTAAACTATGTGATAAACCAGATAGATACGATTTAACATTGATCAGCTTTTTATACTGTAAGCATTAATATTGTCTATTTTAACTGATAAATGTTACCTTTAGACCAAGTAGTTACCGATATGTTTTGTCGTAGAGGAAATATGATAAAACACGCCGTCATGATATGGTTTCTTACTGTGTGATGAAAGTATCCACTACGACTAAATTCATACACCTCCCTGGTCTCATGTCGTCGGTGAGCAACAATCTTTCCTAGATAGATTTTATAGGAGACATCATGATCAGTGTGTGCCGTATAAATGCTTACCCTTCCGGAAGACATTATTTTTCGTCAGCTGTAGTTCATGAAATAATTTTGTATTTTTTTTTTACATATTGAACCCGAGTTCAGATTTTGGCTTTGTGTGTTGAAAATGATATCTATTTATTCTATTCTATTATCAGCTGTTCAAAAAAAGAGCAAAGTGAAATGTGACACAGTAAAGAGCGCGCATTAAATGGTTGAATTTAGTTCACACTCTTCGCGACTCTTAAATGTATTTGCTTGTCATCAGCTGAAAAAATACACTGTGACTAAGTAGTATCACCGTAAGAGTGAAGACCTGTGTAGTATCGTGGTTACCAGACATGTAGCTTGCTAGTTAACGTCCAACTATTTGATTTTCTCAGTTTATTCGCGTTAACTAATCCCTCTTTTAGATTGCTCGTTAACTCGCTATTTTGCTCAGTTTACTCATTTAACTCACTCCACTCCCTTGCTCAGTTTGTTCGTTGAATTTACTCAGTTTGTCTACCCGCTTTAGTCAGCTTCCTCGTTTAAACTGTTGGATACCATTCGTTGACATTGCATTAGGGATCCCATTTGCAGATAAAATACTTACTGTAAGGATGAGAAAATTTTGAAATGGGGTTAGTTGAAGTTAAAATGCTGCATATTGCATAGGAAAGGTGTAACTAAGAAGTTCCAAAATGAGAAAAAATTCCAGTGTCAATAATTATCTTACTCGTTAGACAACATGAAAATTCTACAGCGGAAAGAAACATCATGAACCCCTACAAAAAGAAGAAACATTTCCCGGTCATGTTCAATGATGCTTTATATGATATCAAAGTCGATACTCATTAGTGTGCCTCATTAGTGTGCCTTGTGGTTTTGTTATCATTACCCCATGTCTCAATATGAAGAATTCAACATTACTTGGATTTGACCTAGATTTATATTGCGGGTGTCGTCGATGAAGCAGAGAACGCTTGCTCTTCTGAAACACCTGGTCTTATCCTCCATGTATTTTCCATTTGTGTCCATAAAAACCTTCCATTTGCACATGTTTTGCCATTGTTTTCTCGATTTTGAGTAATAGAATTAAGGGTTTGTTCAAACTTCGGTATTCTCTTGTTTCATTACTAAGATTAAGCGTTGACTGCAACACACATAACAGCCGACATCCTGGAAAGCGTGTATATCGCCAATGATTGGAGACACAGATTGAGCATATCTTTAAATGGTAAGGCACTGAATCTGAGAAGAAGTCAAGTCATGATAACAGTGACACGGCATTTAATACATATAGCTTAAATTTCCCTAAAGACCAGCTAAACGGAAAACTAGTCAGATGGAAATGGATGTGAACAATGGCATGCACTTATTCATCGACAATATAAGTAGGCTCAACCTTGAAAACCCGGTGTTCTCTCATCCTCGATACTCCATGGGTTATACTTACTTTCGTTCTCTGCACCCCTGGAATATGTCATAGCAAAATTAAAGGCACTCGGCAAGCTATTTGATTGGTCTCCGGTAAAAAAAACATACCGATCGCTAGGCTGATACCTGTCCTTTGAAGATTACAGAGGAGCAACACCCGACTTCAAAGCCAGTCAATTTTTACCGCCTTTACACGTTGATGTCCATCAAACGATCAAACTGGTCTTCTTGTCTCATAGACAATGTGGCGCACACTGAGCCTTCGATTGTGTTATAAATGACATATTCCAAATGAGCGTAACCCCTGGAATTTCGAAGATAGGATAGTCTTTTTTTCTTTATTTTAGGAAATATAAAATCAAAATGCTTTCTGTACACTAAATAATAGAGAGAACCACGCTCGTACGAACAAGCACGACATGAAAGGAAATTTTTAAAAAAGTGCATTTACAACACTGATTCGTGAAACCAGTAGAAGAGTGGATGGGTCCGATCCTGGACTTGAAGGTTTCCAGGGTGTTGGCATCCACGCTACTTGCTGGCAGTTTGATACATATCCGAATACCGGCTGGGAAGAAAGAATCCTGGTACGATCCCAATCTACAGTATGGCTGGAGGTATCGGGTGGTGTGTCCTCTAGTCCTTGTAACAGTTGAATGAAGTGGAGTTGTTGGTATTGCGATTAGATTGTTGATTACCCGGTTCATCATGGTAGCTCTAGCCTGGGCTCATCAGATTTGAAGGCTTTAGAGTTGGAGCTCCTTTAGCATGGTTGTACTGGTATGGGTGTAGTCGTCCATAATTAACCGGGCTGCTCTACGCTGCACTGCCTCCAGGGAGATGATTTGGGACTTGGTGGAAATGTCCCACACTGTGGTAGCGTACTCCAGTTGTGGGCGAACCAATGTCTTGTAGCAAGTAGCATTGATGTTCCTTGGGCATGAAGATGTGCTAGGTCTCAGGAAAGCAGTGGTGTTTGTCGCCTTCCTTGTCACACTGGGGACGTGACTGTTCCATGACAGTTTCTGATCGATGGTGACTCCCCGGTACTTTGCCTTGTCCGTCATGTGGAGATGTTGTCTATGAATGGTGTACTAAGAAGCAATAACATTGCGTTTGTTAGTGATTCGTATCACCTCACACTTATCAGGATTGAAACTCATTCCCCGGTCATTTTCCCACTGCTGCAACGAGTCAGTGTCTACCTGTAGGTGTTTTACATTCCTCTTTCCGTTGATAGTCAGATACAACAGGCAGTCATCTTCAACAAAAAGTAGTATCTAATATAGATGGTAACTTTATTAAATTGCTTGAAAAGATCCTTGCACCTGACTTGCCTCGCAAAAAAAAAAACAATTTTATTCGAGTTTTGAATTTTTCCGCGTTTTCTTTTTTAAAAACATAAGAAGAGTTCCGAATATGTATTTCCGGTTTTCGGAGATTGTTTTGATTTCTCAGTGAGATGCATTAGCGTGCGATATAATGGTTTCAAAGGTAGTCACAAATCCTGTGCATCTGTACCGGCATCTGATGAGATGTGTCAAGCAGTTACCAAAAGAATCACAGTCATATTACAAGCATCATATTCAACAGGTAACCGAGACGACACTGCGTTAGGCCTACCTCCAGGCTCCATAACATAACACGTGTATTCAGTATTAGTACAGTAGTGACACTGCCCGCACAGTCTGAAATAAGTGACTATCTCATTTTTATTTATTTTTGGTGGGGCTCCCCATATTTTTTTTAAAGGTAGTCACTTAATTTGGACTACTGCCCGAAGTGCACTGCTAAATGGTTGTTACAACTTGTGAATAGCTTATAAATGAAATAAATTAGCCACAATAAATTGATCCTGCTATCTTCAAATTTATTGAGTGGTGAAATTATTTCCAGTTGGAAATGTCATGGATTTATTGCAAGCACTTATCCTGTCCATCATTTAAGCAATGATGAAGTGCTTCATATTGAATTGGCATTCATATTGCTTATGAATGACAAATGAAAGTAGTTTAATACTTGTATATAACATTTATATAATACGTTATTTAACGGATTAAAACTCAGCATTTAGATCAAGAAAGTGTACACTACATATTGCATACCTCAAGATCAGGTTACTCTGAGTTTCCTCTGGCTCGGACACCAGACTTAAACATTTTGACAGGTAGATGTCTGGTGTGGGGCTTAAGACTTAAGAGCACACTACAAAATGAGAATGTGGAATTGAACGACAACAAATATCTGCTATGAAAAAACACATACCTCACATATATCGATGAATGAGTTATTTATTGATCCAAAACTGCCCTTATCACCAACAGTAGCTACATACATTCTGTCAGTAGAGTCCTCAGTTTTCAATTAACACTGTATTTTACTTCTGCCCATTTTTTCATGAAAGGGCTTGCATAAATAACTGGTTTTGTTGCAAAATAAGTCTGTGCATTATTTAAGCATTAAACAGCATTCTGTTCCGTGTTATGATCCATCCCGTTCCATGTTATAGGACCATAACACGGAATAGAATGCTGTTTAATGCTTATATTTACATATTTTTTTTTCATTTCTAAGTTCACAATGCACTTTTGAAATCAAATTTTGCAGTGTTTGTTCAAGAGTTAAAACAGTCCATGGAATTGCTCATGGAATGTTGTCTTGTGACTTATCCCATAAAAAACATAGTTTGTGGAAATAAACACAAAAATATTGATACAATTTCCATAATTTAATCAATTAATATATTGAATTCACATTTATAACAGTCTTACATAAAATGGTGAATATTATTGAATCATAGTGGGGTTTTGTTTGCTTATCTGCTTGCTAGTGCGGAGGGAAATAGTGATCCGGTAGTTACCTGGACCCATGTAGATATCACTACACTGGTGTTATGGTCTCGTAACACGCCAGTGTTGTGGTCTCATAACACGGAACTGGACTTGGTAGTGTTATATAGTGGGAATGCAGAGTAAATGTTAATATTGTTATATGAATCTGTATGATCCAACACATACATAAATCAAGCTCCTCTGCAGCTGCTTGTTATTTCAAAACTTCAGTCAAAATGTCTTACGAGGCCAGAACCTACATTGTAACAAGGAGATAGCTAGTTGTAGTTGTTAGCCTCTCAACCACTTTATGATCTTGTTCTCTGTATCACACAGGCATACAAGAGCCACTCGGACGAGACCGATCCAGAGAGGATCCAGCAGATTGTTGCCCGGGCTGTGGAAGATGCTGAATGGGTTATAAAAAAGGTAAGTTATCTAATCAAGTACTGGTAAAAAAGGTAACCAAGTACTGTTTAGTATACACCACTGTATGACAATAAATATATAACCTGTGTATCTCTCTCTACACAGTGTTTGATCAGAAATGTAAAATATGTGTACCATGCCAAGTAAAACAAATCTGACTACAAGGTGAGTTTTTTCATAAGTAATCATGACAACATACCAAAGCCTCCTCACCTACTGACAAAGGTGAATGATACAGGATATCGCAAAACATATCAAGTGTATGGTTACTTAAAGTTCAACCTAATTGTTTTCATCTGTTACAAATTAATTTTAATATAGCCTCCCATATTAAATCTTCTGGTGTTTAAAATTAATCATGCAGAATGTTATATGCAGACATGATATAAGAATCTTTTTGATTTGTTTTTTTAATGTAGATAAATATTGAAGGATAAAAAGAAACCATGAATTAGGAATATCTTTTATGATTAATTTTGTGTATCCTGTTGTCTTTTTCAGTACAAGAAAGATTGACAGCAAATGGAAACGATACCATTCTGCAGCAGACTCTTTCTCCCATACAAGGAAAAAAGCGTGTTTAGAACATTTTCCCTGTTGTGAAGTGTAATGACTGTCAAAGACATTTAATCTTTAGATTATTAGTGTGATGACAAATTTGCATACTTAATGACGGTGTGTCTCTCAGTTGTCTCCCTTGAATGTCGCATACATGTACATATATAGTTATAGAATGGATGCTACTGTAGTGAACATACATTTTTGTATAGAAATGATACATTTGAATGCAATGTTTTTCCCCATTTTATTAGGAATGTCTTTTGGATTTATCATCAAATGATATTGTTTTCGATTATATTTTGTAAATAAAAGGATTTGTATGAAAATATGTTTAAGTAATTTTGAATTGAAACCAAGGCTGTGTGGTCACTTAACAACCAACTCACAGGTGCTGGACACACTAATATGGAGTGGTGTTACGAAATGGGCTTAAGTTACTTAATGATAAAGAATTGAACCATCTTATAACATGTAAGACAGTGGGTAGAGAGCAGCACTTTAGTCAAAAGTACATTTGAGGTCAAATCTTAAGATTTGGGTAACACTACTGTGCATTGATTGATGGGGGACTGTGTAATTGAAGATATTGCTAAAGGGCTATCCATCTAGTGGATACAAGGTTAGTCATTGATGACATAAAGTGTGAACTCAAAGTGTGAACCCAAATCAGACATGAGTAACTGTCATTGCCATATGGTACATCTAGTATTGTTGTTTTGGAAGGGGAAAGTTAGATGAGAAGCTAGATTAAATTGCTGAAAGTGCCTCATTACTTATGAACAATAGGTGGTATCTACTCATGAATAGTTAATTTTGTATAGATTGTTTAAAGTACTTGGGGAGAATTCCATAGGGAGTTAGGCATTGAGAGACAGGATTTGAGGTTCGAGAATGCAAGCCTCTGGAGAGAGTTGTAACTCTATATAACATTTGTGTATGTAGATTTACTGTCAAGTTCCAGAACTGAGTTAAAAAGGACATTTGTTAAATTTAAGAGGGATCTTGCAGATAGTGCCTACTCCAGGATATGGGTATGGTCACCAATTGTTAAGGCCACAATGCTTAGCAGTAATAAAAAAACAAGTCCACATGTGTTATCAGCATGTTATGTAACAGTGGATACTGTCGGTATACTATCATATAGTATACACGGCATATTAGTGTGTCAAGCACTTGTGAATCAACCTGGTCCAGTATGTTACATTTCTGTTGTAACTGTTCCAGGAACTAATCTTCTTGTGTAGATAAACAGGCATTCACTGGCACCTGGATGGACATATTTAATGCAAAAAATGATTATATTCAACATGAATCATCCTTTTTACAAGTTCTAAGATTTCAATTTATAATCACTTGGAAGCTGGGTGAAGTTTTAGAAAGTTAATGGTTGTATTGTTTGAAAATGTTCAAAACCTGAACATCCATATGTATGTAAACAAACATTAGAACACTGACCTTGCTGATATGGGTGACATAGTGGCACACAACACTTGGTTCAGTGATGCTGATATGGGTAACATAGTGGCACACAACACTTGGTTCAGTGATGCTGATATGGGTTACATAAAGGCACACAACACTTGGTTCAGTGATGCTGATATGGGTTACATAGTGGCACACAACACTTGGTCCAGTGATGCTGATATGTGTTACATAGTAGCACACAACACTTGGTCCAGTGATGCTGATATGGGTTACATAGTGGCACACAACACTTGGTTCAGTGATGCTGATATAGGTGACATAGTGGCACACAACACTTGGTTCAGTGATGCTGCACGTGTCTTTGAGTTTACTCATATGGTACCATTCAGAAGTTCTTGAACCAGCATTAGTTTTACTCTAATGATATGGCACTGACCGTTAAATAGCCTTGCCATTGGTACATTTACACTGACTAGCCCTCCGAGCTACTTTGAACGCAATGCATTAGAAAAGATCCACATGGATTGTCTTCTGGTGCTGGTCTTGGGTCTGTAATCAGCAACATCCTTTTGGATTCCATTACAAACTTGAGTGGCGTGGCTGTAGACCTCAGGACTTCAATATCATGTCATTAAATGTTTTAGCTCAGCTGCCTCGTGGACAATTGAGCTTATGCAGAAGTTGAGAGTCGGTTGTCAACTTTTTCTTTCAATAGATTCTCAAGAACTAAGAGACCTAGGGTATTTATATTTGGCCAGCAGCATTCTTAGGAAAAGGGTCCAGGGTCAAGTATGTAACGATGTGTAGTTAGCCTAATGCATTGTTCACCTGGTATGAATCTCAATCTGTAACCTTAAAAGTGGACCAAGGTTAATTATTTTTTTAATTGGCCAGGTGAGGTAAAAACCTCTTAACTACTTCTCCAGTACAACCAAGAGACCTTGCATAATGATGTTCGGTCTGTAGCTTCCAGGGATGAAAGAATGACGAACTTTCAGGTCATAAGGGTGAAGTCATCCTCAATATCCAGGGGTTATGCTCACTTTCGCTCTCTATACACCTGGATTATGTCATAGCAAAATTGAAGGCACGCGGCCAGCTTTTTGATTGGTGTCTGGTAAAACAAACTCGACAATCACTAGGCCGTCGTTTGAAGATTACAAAGGATGATTCCCGACTTCAAAGCCTGTCAATTTTATCGTTAGGTGACCGTGAGATTCTTTTGATGTAGATCAAAGGACCAAATTAGTCTTTTCATCTCATCCACAAAGTGCTGCACAATAAGCCTTTGATTTTGCTATGACATATTCCAGGGGTGTAGAGAGAGCAGGTGAGAGTATATAACCCCTGTATATCGAGGATGGGGTTACTTATATTGAGAAGATGTTGTTTGAAAGACTTCTAAGTGACCTAAAGTCTTAGGTTTCACGACATTTTCCAAGGAGCATGCTATAGTGAAGGTCTATGATTTAAGACAAGAGGCCCAGAGGGCCTGTATCGCTCACCTGGATACCTATGCAATCATGGCAAACTATTCTCCAAATTAGATCAAGGGAATATGCCAGACCCCAAGGCCAATCCTTGTAGCATAGCTATATTAGATTTTTCATGCCCAGCAATTTTATGTATGGTTATGGGGTGGGGATCTCAACTGTTTCGAAGCTTTGACTCAGAAACTAGGTCCCTATAGTTGTGGCCAGACCCCAGGATCGATTCTAATATTGTGACTGCATTTGTCTCTTTTTTTCAAGCATTTGTATATATAGTTTTGGGGTGGGGATCTCAACCGTTTCAAAGTTATGACCCAGGGGCCAAGTCTGCAAGGGTGGGGCAGACCCTGGGATCAATTCTAATGTCATGACTGCATTCGTCTCTTTATGCCCAACAATTGTATATATAGTTTTGGGGTGGGGATATTAACCATTTCAAAGTTATGACCCAGGGGTTAAGTCTCCAAGGGTGGGGCAGTCCCCAAGGCCAACCTGGAAGCATATGTGCAATCATCTCTTTATACTCAGCAATTGTATATATACGGTTATAGGGTGGGGCTCTCAACTGTTTCCAAGCTGTGACTAAGAAACTAGGTCCCTAGGGGTTCGGTCAGACCCCAGGGTCTATTCTGATATCATGATTGCATTCGTCTCTTTATGCCCAGCATTTGTATATATAGTTTTGGGGTGGGGATCTCAACCGTTTTAAAGTTATGGCCCAGGGACTATGTCTCCAAGGGTGGGGCCAGACCCTAGGGACATCCTGGAAGCAAATGTGCATTCTTCTCTTTATACTCAGCAATTGTATATATGGTTATATGGTGGGGATCTCAACCATTTCCAAGTAATACATTTTATTGGCCCCACCCCTTAGCCCGGGGGGTCAGCCCCACCATTTGTACAATTTTGAATCCCTGCCTCCCATGAATACTTCCGACCAAATATGATCAATATCCATGGCATAGTTCTGCAGAAGAAGTCATTTATAGCAATATAACCAAATTGCCCCCTTTTGGCCCCGCCCCTCAGCCCCCTGGGGGGTCAGCCCAACCGTTTGTACAATTTTGAATCTCCACCACCTAGAGATGCTTCCAGTCAAATAAGGTTGATATCCATCACTTAGTTCCAGAGAAGAAGTCACTTAAAGCAGTATAGCCAAATACCCTTTTTGGCCCTGCCCCTCAGCCCCCTGGGGGGTCAGCCACACCATTTGTACAATTTTAAATCCCTGCCTCCCAGGAATGCTTTTGATCAAATATGATTGATATCCAGTGCACAGTTCTACAGAAGAAGTCGTTTGTAGCAATATAGCCAAATTGCCCCCTTTTGGCCCCGCCCCTTAGCCCCCTGGGGAGTCAGCCCCACCATTTGTACAATTTTTAATCACCATCACCTAGGGATGCTTCCAGTCAAATATGGTTGATATCCACTTCTTAGTTTCAGAGAAGAAGTCGCTTAAAGCAATATGGGCAAATTGACCCCTTTTGGCCCCGCCCCTCAGCCCCCTGGGGGGTCAGCCCCATTATTTGTACAATTTTGAATCCCCACCACCTAGGGATGCTTCCAGTCAAATTTAGTTTAATTCCAACAAGTGGTTAAGAAGAAGTCGTTTAAAGAAATTGTTTACGTACGTACGGATGGACGCCACGGTATGGCATAAGCTCACCTTGGTCCTTTGGACCAGGTGAGCTAATAAAAGGGGTCAAATCTTCAGAATAACCAAGCTATTTATAGTTTAGGGTTAGATTAGTCTAGTAGTATGCTGTGGTAAAGTAATACTAAATTAGGTCAAATGATTATGGACAGTACACTTCCAAGGTAATTGGGGTCAAGTATGTTCTAGTCTTATAACAGATAACCATAAGGGCCAAGATAGTGATATTTGGCATGTAGCATTATGGAATGAATGGTGCTATCAAGTTTGTTCAAATGAACAACCTTGACCCACATTTTCTTTTTGATTTCAGTCACTATCAAGTTGCAAAAATTCAAATTTTGAAGAACTGGTTTTAGATGACGAAGAGTCATGGGGCTATGTTTAGTCTATAGCATGCTTGGTATAGTTTTTCAAATGGTAGACCTTGACCTACTTTTAAGGCCACAGAGGTCAATTTCAGAAACAGCCTATGGTATGATAGGTATTTGACAAGGTGCTCACTGGTGTGTAGGGCTTTGTTTTCCAAAAGAATGAACAACCTTTAAAGATGCAAGTAAGTAAAATCTACAAACCTAGAGTTTAACAATGTGAAGAATAATGACATTCAGCCCATTTATATTAATTTAACCATAGAAGGTCAGCAAAACAGCTCTCAACATATTTTACCCAAGTGATCTTGAAAGTAGGTCATTTATTTGAGAAAAAAATCACCAAAGCAGCTAATATCGAAATATAATCCCCATTTGTATATCAGGAGAATCCATTCAGAGAAAAAACTAGAAAATGTCTGTAAGACATAAATGCCCCCGCTGCCATGTATATTAGTTTCAGTGTTCTACAAAAAGTTACAACCACTTTGATCTTGATACCCTGAAACATGCACACACTCAAGGTACTACACTTAAAGTTGATTTTAATATTCATATGTTTCATTCTGTATGTTACTACCATCTCCAGTATACCCATACTTGACCTTTGTATAAAGTTTGACCAAAATCTGTCAAAGAATGAAGTTGCTCATAAGTGTTTACATTGAATTGGGACGGTACGGGACGGGACGGACATGGGTAACACTATATGCCCCCCATTTTATGGCGGGGCATAATAACAGGCCAACACTAAAGCCACTTAGTGCCATTCCAGCTAATATTATTTACAGTATTAATTACACATGGTGACTTGTATGTAAATTTCTTATTGCATACACTTTGGGTGGAAATAACAAGAGGCCCAGAGGGCCTGTATCGCTCACCTGTTTCTTTTGTTAAATGCAACTGACATATAGGTAACTTAAGACCAAATTTGGTAACTAGAACACAAGACATTTTAACAACTCTTAAACGGTTCTTAAGATATTGTTTGAAACTGAAAATTTTGATTTTAAAGCTTTTAACCCATATTGACCTTTGAATCCCGATTTGCACTTAAAGTTGACCTTTGACCTCATTACTGTAATGAAGATAACAATTCACACAGCTGGTATACATAACATACCTAAGTATCATGACTAGTCCAAATGGTTCTTGGGATATTGTTGTTTGAAGTTTTTAACATATTTGACCCCTGACCTTGAAAGTAGGTCAAGGTAATTTTAATGAGGAAACTTTAAAGCACTCCATCCCAGGTACCTACTGGCTAAATATCATGACCCTAGGCCTAATGGAACTTGAGAAGGAAATTGTTAAAGCTTTTAACTAAAGTTGACATTTGACCCACGACTAGCATTTAAAGTTGACCTTTGACCTCATAACTGTAATTGAGAAAAGTATTCGAACTGCTGGTCTACATAACATACCCAAGTATCACGACTCTAGTTCAAATGGTTCATAGGATATTGTTGTTTGATTTTTTTTTACATATTTGACCCCTGTGACTTTCAAAGCAGGTCTAGGTCCTACAGTTCTTCAGAAGAAGTCGTTCAAAAGAAAAAGATAACGGACGGACACCGGACGCCGCAGTCGGCATCAACTCACATGGCCCTTCGGGCCAGGTGAGCTAAAAACATTTAGTTAGAATCATGGAGCAGGACGACTATTCTACCGAGAAGCTACATTATTAAATTGACACTGCATTACCAAGGAGCGTTTTACACCATTTACTGCAGATTAGCAGTTCTTCTCTGAATATTTTAACTGTTGAAGGTTATATTTATCACCATTTTTCTATAAGTTATCGACATATTTTTCTCTCATTTCATTATTTTCTCCTTGGCCATTTGTTGTGCAAGTTGAATTTTGAAGAACAAGATGTAATCATTTTGATTTTAGCTTAAGGTTATCACTATTTTTCAGTCTTCAAGAGATGGTTCTCAATATAAGACAGATCCAAAAAACAAGATTGTCGTCTTGAACTTTGACAATTACTAGACCCATCACAAGAACAAGACGGCTGCAGGCCTTGGTTGCTGAAAGGTTGGTTAACTTAACTAGTGACAAGTGACAAATTTAAGTTTGCCTTTAAAAAACAGGAATTTTCAAACCAAAATAAATTCTCAAAACACATCAATCTGATCGGTCTTAATACAAAATATAACAGTGAAATGATGTCGGATGTTCTGTTCTTGATTTTGTGTTCAAATTTAAAACAAAATCCCTAACCACTGGTCAACTTTAACAAACCTTCGAGCAACAGGGCCAGATGGTCCTCTTAGACACGACAGTTCAAGATTGTTTGTCAGAAAGTAGCTGCACTGAAGGGATCTTTTGAAGTTTCTATCTAGTTTCCTAGAATTTCTTAGTTGTGCATAATTAATTTTTCAGCTTCAAACGAAAAGCTGATCGTCACAAGGCAGGCATCTCAAATATGACCATTCAAGTTTTCTGATGCAATTTTTCAGAAACAAGTCCAAATTTTGCTGAAATTTCAAAAGTTGTTTCTTCCCGTTCCCTACTTTTGTATATTTTGAGGTTGCACAACACTATTCTATAATCAATAGATGAAATGACAATAAATGTATTATCACTTTTTATCAAAAGTTACCACAGTGCACATGAAGGACTGGTGACAATGACATGGAATCTAGTTGGTGCAAAAATGTGTTTTTTTCTGTGTGCAGTAATTCTAGTAGATGCAAACAAAACACAGAATACTGATGTTCTTTAGGTGAGTTTATTTATCTTACAATAAAATAACAAATGTACACATCCACCCAGATTAGATGATTCCGATCTGAAAACAGAAAAACAGAATCAATTAAAATCAAAGCCGCCACAACAGATAGGTAAAGTTAGTAAGACATGTTAAAGCCTACATACACAATCAATCTACCTTTATACACTAACAAAGAGGCAAAACTGTTTATGAGAAGCAAATGTGACACTCCAATGGCGAGTTAAAAGTTGTGAACCAGTATACCCTACCTAACAACTCGTATAAGTTTGATAGGTTTTTCTTGCATGCAAGATCCATCACTTATTACTGTCATCACCTTCAATATTACTTTTATCGATACCTTTAAGCATGGAGGGTCCCTATGGGAGTTAGCGATTTTATAAAAAAAAATCAACAATGCTTTAATAACTGGACATAACTAACATATACAAAGTAGCAAAACAAACTAAAAGACTATGGAATCAGAATTATATCAAAGTACAAAATGGTATCAAATTTACATTAAAAAATAAATGTAAAAGGTTGTCGCACAAGTTCTTACTAGTATCAAAATATAGTGAGTATCACAGAAGTAGTAAAATAATATCTCCATTCAGTGATTAGTGATGATGTCATTACACTATTTATGCACATTTAATATTGCAACCTTCAATGTCAGAAGGAAAAGTTTAAATATATCCACAAGTCCTGAGACACAAACAACATTTGTCATCATGCTTTACGGGCAGAATATACCACCTACTTTGTTAGCAACATCAAGAGCATCATAGTCGGGGGCTAGTCGTACATAAGCCTTCTTCTCACCATCAGGCCTACAAAAGAAACATTTCAATATAGCAACCACCATAATTTATTAATTAAACCATCACATATTGAAAGACACAGAAAATCACATGATCCTGCAGGTGGGTGCTTTTTAATTATTTGTTTCAGAATACATGTTTAAGCATCAAAACAAATGTGTAAAGATTAACACAAAGATTAGTGTTATGTACAATTCATTCTTCTTCGTCACTCCAATAATTTTTCTACAATGGCTATGCATGCTATTTTCCCTGTTATACCTGGCTATTAAATGACAAATAAATTTCTTGTAATGTTATAATTTTTTTGACAATGATTAAAGACTTAAAAACTTTTAAGATGATGATTAAGACAAAATTTTCCATGATTAGTCTTCAACTAAAGCAAAATCTTTTAGATTATTCAACACTCGTTGGTACACTTGACTGTTTAATATATTCCTTCCTGTATCTGTGAAATAGCTCAGTCATCAATACTACAAATTCATATTATGTTTAGGCCAACTGAAAATGTTACTTTTTCCCCTACTTACCTGGAATAAATCATTCCTATCCAAATCATTTTTGAGGCATAATTATGAAACTTATTTTGACCAAATCTAGTTTGTAGAATCCACTTATTCAAAATCCTTTAAGTGTATTCTCAAGAATTTTTATAATTTTGATGAATGGGATCAACATATCCACTCAATCAATCATTCATGTTGTTCATGATTGATGCTGATTTTTCAAAAAATAAAATGTGTTGTCTACCTAACAACACTTATAATCCTACATGGTTCATACAAACTTTTTCAAATAAAATTCAAGGACTTTTCAAGGCAATTTTAAAAAGAAATATTAGGTCTTTGTACATACAAAATTTGAATCTACAGTCTATGACTTCAGACACATACAACATAACCAATAAATAAATTCAGAAGTTTTAATAATGCTTTGTTTTGCGTTCTCTAGATCAACAGTCCTTTAGAGCATTTACTTTCTCTTCTTTTGCACTGTTTAACTTATTCTTTTGCACTCTTGCGAAGAGAATTAACATCGGACAAGTGGGTAAGATTACCCTGTCTCCGCCCTAAGGGCAAACGCATCTGCTGATTTTTACAGCGGTTCTTGGTCCTGTCATAGTTTTTTTCTCAAGATTGTTAATATTCTCCTCCAATTCAGCCCCATTCAGTTTTCTCAACTTTCATGCTAAGTAATATTGTTTTTTTTAAATATGACGCCCTGAGCGTGTCGATGTTTCACACCTTTTGCGTGACTTTTCAATGCCGAATCTCCCAGTCCCATTCTTCCGAGATCAATATTTTTTGAACAACGAACATTGAGCTTTAAAGTCACATTAAACTTCCCTGGCCCAGTTAAGTCCCCTCCCACTTCCTGTTTATGATCATGACTCGCCCACGTGGAATCAACAGACGGATGTATATACACTGCGCAGATTGAATTATCTCCCTTCACTCACGCAGTGGTGACGACTAAAGCCTGGATCGGAACCCAATTTTGTTTAACCCAATGACGCCAATAATCAAAATGAAAGCATTAAGTTTGCGATTTTTTCTCTCTTCTATTTCAGACACAATAAACATTCGAAATTGTTAAATTTGTAATAATCAAGGTCTTTTCAAGACCCTTTGGCTAAATTCAAAGAGTTTCAAGGCCAAAAACCGTTTTCAAAGAGTTTGAAGACCCCGCTCTAAATTCAAGTACTTTTCAAGCCATGTCCTACAGAAGTAGAAAACAAAATTTTAGTTGGCCTTTTGCAATGTAGAAAAGGTAATATACTCCAGATATAAGTATGATTGATTTTACCTGACCAAAGTGTTGACTTTAGCAACATCAATGTCGTAAAGTTTCTTCACAGCCAGTTTGACCTGGGGTTTGTTGGCCCTTTTGTCCACAACAAAGACCAAGGTGTTGTTATCCTCAATCTTTTTCATGGCCGACTCGGTTGTTAATGGGTATTTGACAATTCTGTATTTGTCTAACCTGAAAAATCAAAAGCAATGGAACTCAGAAATTATTTCACAGTGCATTTAAAAAGTGAATTTCAATCATAATATTTGCTTTATTGCATTATGCTCAATTTCAACTACACTGGAAGAAAATCATTATTACATACATGCATGCATACACACCATAGTGATACATCACAATTAAATGACCTTAGCTGTTGATAGGATGTTAAACCCTATAGAACCAGACTAAACCATAATTCATTATTTTTATTTTTCAATTTGCATCAATTTCCATATCCTTAAAAAAAAGAGTGAAAAAAATCTTACGTCGCTGTCTTGGGCACACTTTTCCTAGGATATTTGGGCTCCCTTGGTAGTTTGAGGGTCTTGGGTCGCCTGAAATGTACTGATGTGCGGACCTTACGATTACGCTTGTCATGTACGCCTCTTAGCTGCGATTTCTTGGCCTTCTGTGCCTTTTGCTTAGCCTTGCCCGAAGCTGTGTTGGACTCCTTTGCTTTGGCAGCATCTTTCTTGCTGCCCTCTGAAAAAAGAGCAAAACATTTCAGATGTTTTTAAAGACATGGTCTGAACTGTGATAGAGCTATGCACACCTCCTTTTTTAAACATGCTCTTTTTCAACTCTTGTTGAGCAAGACTATTTTTAACTGATATCACAGGGACAGGAGAATAAGATATCATATGGAACAATTGGTGTACTGTGAGAAGCCTATTTCAACACCAAAACGAAAAATCCTATCCACATCAGTCCAATTTTTCACATTCAAAGGAAAATATTGACATCCAAAAATGTAACCCTCATATCTCTGACAAATGTTTCCTGCTTGAAATAATATTAACAGCTTAAAGCCAGCAATAATTAACTCTTACTATTTACAGCTTGATAATAAATGGGCACAAAGGGTTGAAAATTCAACAGTTTGTCGTATCGATACATTCTTGTTGATTCCAGTATAACACACGTAGAATCCATGTCGTGTCAACAAGTTTTGTATAAAATTTCAAATTATGGCTTTAATAAAAACTGAATCTTCAAGGTAATTAATGGGCCGGGTAGTGTAAAGTAGCATGTCCAGTACACTGTGCCGATTGAGCTATACAGCTGTAACCAAAGACCTATAAATGCTCTATTGACCTATCTGAAATAGGTCTTTTGAACTATTTTCATGTGATTTTCTTTTTAAGGAAAACGAATTAATTTCGCGTTTTAAAAAAAAATGTCATTAGGTTTATAAGTATAGAAGTATTCTTATTAAAAAATAATGATGTAAAAAATTTTTTTTTACATTTATGAAAAGTGAAGACATCTAAATGTATGCTTTTTGTAGTCTACATTACCATAAACCTTATTGTTTCATGCGACTTTGCTTTAATTCAATGAAAATTGAAATCTGCGAAAATATAGCTCAATACACTACAGCTATAATTTATAGATGAATATAGCTCAATCGGCAGTGTCCTGGGCCCGAAATATAGCACGTGAAATACACAGACGTTACAAGAATACTATCATGTACAATCTATGTCAAAACAGTCTATCGCACAGGCAAATTAATGTATACAATAATTATCGAGTCTACCAGAACTTATATAGCATAAATACATATTTTCTAACATAACAGTGCATTCAGAAATGTATACATATCAAAAAAAGTAAGCTTTTAACTGAGCCAAAGCATTTATTTGATATTTTTATGTCGCATACTTTCTACTGTTGCCTTCTTTTTGGGAGCCATGTTGAAAAAGGACGGATTTGGGGTTTCCACGTGGTTTGTAAAGTCGTATTTTGCCTTGTACGCATGTGCAAATATTTAACTTCCGCTGCCCTTAAAATTTACAGGATCCACCAAACGCTTTTTTAAATGAGCGTGGTTTCATAATTATAAAGCTTCCATTGACGCAGATATTGCGTGCATAGTTTCACTTCCGCTAAAATTGCCTCCAGTGTGTGATAAACACTTCGACATTCAGTCATGACTTGGAAACAAATACTGGGATGAAATAACCAAACAGATTTAAAAACGTACATAATCACCAATCGATTTCGAGCAAGGCAAGTCTAAGAATGTGGATAGCGTTTGTTAGCACGATATTTCATAGTTATTCAGATAAACTGGGGCTTCTGCCTCAGTTCTAACACAGGGATTCGTTACATGTCATATGTCTAAAATACACATGCTATACAGTACTGATTATGGATCACAGTACATATAAGCTTACACTTATGTGTGTGCTGTGGCCCATATCAGTATGTAGCATATAGAGTTCTCCTACCTTGAACGGGGAGGGTCAACGGCACCAATGTGTAATAGGACGAGGAATAGTAATACACAGATAGTGCCGTCACTGGGGCTCGAACCCGCGACCTTGGCTCTCCAGTCCGACGCTCTACCGCTGTGCTGTAAAGCAACCTAATTAATCCACATCTTTTACATTTGTAACGAACCCCTGTGGTCTATTGTTAGCTTTGTCATGCATATTATATGAAAAATACTGCCTTACAGACAAAGTTTTTCTAGTGATGCAGTTTTAACCCTGGGATGTGCTCACTGATTCACCAATTAGTGTGGTCAGTGGCTGAATAGGTTCCCGGTCACACATTACAAAACATTGGTGTGATGACTAAAATTGTGACAACATATCCTGAGATGTAGAGGAGTTTGGAGACACATAAGGATGGTTGATCATAAAATTGATAAGTACAAATGGAAAAATTGAACATATGAAAATAAATAGTATAAAAGGATATGCCAAATGAAGTGAGGATGAAATATTGAGGGTATACTCACTATAAACATATATACATCTCAATCTGTTTTAACTTTTTGGTATCTGGTTATCTTTCTTCAAAATGCACTATCAAGTCATTTTCAAAATAAGAGCACAATATGTAACATGTGAACCTGAAGAATGTATCTGAAAAAATATTTATCTATGACTTGTCAGGAATTGGCACACTAGGCCAAAAAAAAACACTGCTAAAAGTGACATTTTTGACCTAATTTGTTTTTCAAAATGTTGAATATATCACTCATATTCTTAAAAAGTAGAAACCAAAAAGTTAAGACTGAAATAAATCAAGATCTACAAAAATGAACATACTTCAAGATCCACATTTTATCAAGGTATTTTGACATTTAGCATACAATATCTGAGCGATGGATAGCTGGGAAAAAACAGGCAGCAGGCCAAAATGACTGGTTCAGTTCCGATTTTGGCTGGTTCAAATCACCTTTTCACATTCTTACATATCTGATATGTAATTTTACAAGTTGGCTGGTTAAAAACGTTAATTTATTCTGTTCAAATAGAAGTTACTGAAAAGCCCGGAAATATTAGTAGTTTACTCATTGCAGACCAGATTTTGAGCTGTGATTGATTTTGTAGATTGGTGTGGGATCTGAAGAGCTTACAAACTACCTGTTGAATTCAGTTTGACATCAACTCCTGTCATCATGTCTGCTGGAAGAACCATACTCTCAAACACAGTGGCCAAGGATCGGGTTGTCTCAAAATACCCCCAGGTAACAAATCAAATTATTGCCAAGGAAAGGATTGCCTCTGAAACCCCCAGGTAACCTATCAAACACAGTGTCCAAGGATTGGGTTGTCTCAAAATACCATGTGGTAACATATCAAACAGTCCCCAAGGATATGGTTGTCTCTGAAAACACCCAGGTAACATATCAAACACAGTGGCCAAGATAAGGTTGTCTCTAAATACTACCAGTTAACATATCGAACAGGCCCCATGGACAATGTTGTCTCTGAATACCCCCAGGTAACATATCAAACAGTCCCCAAGGATATGGTTGTCTCTGAAAACGCCCAGGTAACAAATCAAACACAGTGGCCAAGATAAGGTTGTCTCTAAATACTACCAGTTAACATATCAAACAGTCCCCATGGACAATGTTGTCTCTGAATACACCCAGGTAACATATCAAACAGTCCCCAAGGACAGGGTTGTCTCTGAATACACCCAGGTAACATATCAAACAGTCCCCATGGACTGGGTTCTCTGTGAATACTCCCAGGTAACATATCAAACAGTCCCCATGGACTGTGTTCTCTGTGAATACACCCAGGTAACATATCAAACAGTCCCCATGGACAATGTTGTCTCTGAATACACCCAGGTAACATATCAAACAGTCCCCAAGGACTGGGTTCTCTGTGAATACACCCAGGTAACATATCAAACACAGTGGCCAAGATAAGGTTATCTCTAAATACTACCAGGTAACATATCAAATACAGTGGCCAAGATCTGCTACTAAGATATAGTAGCAGTTTAAATCTAAATGTACATCAGTTAATCAAAGTCTGTTTATTTTAAGGTTCAAATTGATTCAGGACAATGAAACTTTTTATTTATCAAATTGAGATTACCATATTATTCAAACATTTCCTTTATATTACCAGGCTTTCCATCCCGATGCCACACCCTACCAAAAGATGAATTTTCACCCCAAAGTGAAGACTGCCTGTGCAGAAAACAGAACTGGAAGAGTTGGGTATGGCTTATTGCGTACAGCTGCCAGTTCATATTTACTAACAGAAAAACAGTAAAGACAGATGATATATAAAATTGATGTTAAGTGTGTATGCTAGTAATGAAGTGGAATTCAGTGGTTACAGGAACCTGCAGTGAAATCTGATCATATACACAAGCTTTTATACAGTGTAATAGCATCAGTTATAAACATCACATATAGTTTTTGTCTCGCTGCGTCGAAATAGCGAAAGCAAGACTAAGGTGTTGCTTTTCTGGCGGCTTTGGGTTCAACATTAAGTTTGTGTGTTTAACTTAGTTTTACTAAAACCTTAATTATAAGTGCTAGACCAACCAAGCTTGGACCATCTTAGGTAGTACATCTCAACCAATGCATCAAATGCTGGATACGGCCTACCTTTCATGGTCCATTGACTTCATCAGCATATCCATCAACATTAAGTTTTTGCGTTTAAGTTAGATTCTCTGATATGTGCATTGACTGTCAAAGTGGGGTACAGGCAAGACATATCGATCTGAATGGCTTGTAATATATAAAATGCTTACTACATGTATCACCTATTGTGATGTCATAAGGAAAGATAGAAGATGTCACAGATCTGTAACAGTTGCAAAACTGGTGGTGTATTCTGTTGGTTTTTCCTGTGTATATGATCACAAAATATGCATTTAACATGCTTTGTTTGAGTATGTGATAAAAAATGCATTAAATCTCCAACAAACAAATATCAAACTACCATATACAGATTTCAAACTCTGTACTGGGAACACATATCCTACTCATTCGTACCTTTTAAAACGAGGAGATCCACCTTAATGCAACGCATGTGACACTCCATTTACAGTGGAACATTTTTTAATAGAATGTTCCAATTTTAAACACATTCATGATAACTACTTTCGAGTCCCGGATATGAAAACTATTTCAGTTCCCTGGACTTGAAGGCATTATTTAAATATTTGAAAGACATCGGTCTATTCTATAGACTCTGATGTCTTTTAACCCATCTTGACGTTTTTGACGTTATATATATCACATAGTCCATATCACCTATTCGTTATCTCTTTTATTATTTTAACTCCCTTTTTATTTTGATTATTTACAGATACAATGTGAATGCTTTTAAAAATTAACCTTTTTATCTGATTTTATCTTCGCTACTCACATGTTTGTTAAAAAAAATAAAAAAATAAAAAAAATCACCATGGCCCTAAATGACCACAGCCGTCGATAGGCCGTTAAACACAAACAAACAAACAAAAATTGAGTATGTGATAAAAACAATCTCAAATTCATAAGTTTGTTACATAAAAGGCGTATGTAATGGTGGCCTGTTTGAGATCTTCTATCTGTGTTTAATCTGTAAACCTGTAACTACCAGACACTATTCAACTATACGTTCCACATTATTATAACTTTCATAACATAACTAGTCTGTCTATATTTGCCCTGTTTGTATTTTATGTAGGTAGGTCGCTTTGACTTAGATTTTGGTGGACCAACATAATTGTATCGATAAAGTTTGTGCAAACTCCATGGTTAACCCCAGGTTAGTATCAGTAAATACGCCTGCTCTTCCTAGTAATTATTTTTTTAAGAAATGTTTTACCGATACCACACACACATTTGATGTATTTCTACAATGTTTTCATGTAGATTGAAGATTTGTAAAGCTGTCCTTGTTGGTGATGTTTCTGTGGGAAAAACAAGTCTGGTCAATAGGTAAGTATAGCGAAACTTAAATTCATGAAAAATTGTTAGTTTAGTAAATAGGTTGGTAAAGAGAAACAAGGCAAACATTGTTAGTCTAGTCAGATGGTTTCTATATAAACTCTGATGCTAGTAGTCTCATTAGTCTTATCAACAGTTTAGTATAGAGAAACAGAAGACAGTGTGTAACTTTTTTTATTTTCAAGGGACTACTCAGCTAAATGTAATACGGTATGTCTAATTTCTTTGGCTAATATCAAATTTTCTCATTTTTGTTTTTATGAAATTTTCAATGTGTATTGGCTTTTTTTTATCTATTCTTCTTTTCGTTTCAGGTTCTGTCATGATGTGTTTGATAGAGATTACAAAGCTACCATTGGAGTGGACTTTGAAGTAGAAAAATTCAGCATCCTCTCCATACCCTTCACTCTGCAGATGTAAGATTTGTAGTGCTGACTATAACATATTACCTGTACCTCCAAAACGTCAAATGTCAAAATTATTATCACATGATCTCAAATATAACCAAGGGCTCAAATCACCTTTTTTGGCAAAACCAGGGCAGATCAGCTGTCCTCAAAGCGGGAATTATCAGAACAGGATATAATTTAGGACTATTAAAGTCCCCATAGGGCAATTATTCTAGTTATAGAGTTACTGTGTTATATGCCTTTTCCTTACACACACACACACACCCACACACATATATATATATGTATATTATTACTATGTGTCTTACCATTACAGATGGGACACAGCAGGCCAGGAAAGATTCAAGTGTATCGCTGCCTCTTACTACCGAGGGGCTAATGGTAAACACTGCATGTACATCATTTATTTGTATTCTGTTATGTTTGAGTAAATGTTAAGTTTGACACTTACATATTTTTGTCCTATCTAATTAGACGCCCCAAGCCTACTTACAGTGCCCACTTTCACAATTACTTCAGAATCACAGTTTTATCTAGCCTGATGTTGGCTCTGACATGAGATCTTGTATTTCTCTTTGATACTGTCTAACAAAATGATGAAATCAATAATATCAATTTCTAATTAGAGGAGGTAGTTTTGGATTTAAAAGTCGATACAAGAAATATTTTTTTAGAAAAAACCACATGGATGCATCTCTATGATCACAAAACAAGAGAAAATATTGAAGTGTTTAAAAAGATATGTGGTTTGGTATTGTGTTACTGTCAGCCATAACAGGATCTATTGATCCTTCCGTGTAGTAAATCTGATGTCCCCTTTGTTACAGTGGTGGTGGTAGTGTTTGACCTGTCTGACGAGATGTCCCTGTCCAATGCTGCTAAGTGGATGCATGATGCCTCTGAGAGTGCTAGTGAACCAGTGAAGCTGCTGGTGGGCTGCAAAAAAGACATCATGGTAGGTTTCCATGCTTCCTGTCAACTTTATATGAAACGTGACCAGATACTGTTCTGATTGCATTAATACAGGATTAAGTTAACGATAAACAAATCTCAATGGATTACAATAGGTTAAATTAAATGTCGTAAAATGTTTATACAAGTGATTTGGTTGGACAAGAAAGGGTGCAATTTTGTGTTAAATCTTTACATCGTTTTTCAAAAGTATTCAGATAACATTGTATTTCAGGATAAGTGTAATATATTATTACAGTATTGGTATTGTATTTCAGCCTGATGCTGGGTATGAAGCTGTGGAGAGGCGGGCAGCAGACATTGCCAATAGTCTTGGGGCCGAGTACTGGGCAGTCTCCTCTAAAACAGGTATATATACAGCTGAAACCTCAGACTTAAATGTTATGGTTAAACCAGACATTAGACAAAACCGGAGTAATCCAAGCTCTGAAAATCTAGATAATTTGAGTATTCATGCTTTTACACACATATTTGCACATTTATTTTATTATGATAATTACACCAGAAGTTCAAATTATGGTATTTGCAGATATTGGTTGACATGTCTTCTGTTAACTCTCCTTCCTCTCCAAATACAGTCGGTAAATACCTGGTTACTTTCACCAATTATGATATATATACTCTTTTCAGGTGAGAATGTGAAGGACTTCTTCTTCCGGGCAGTATCTCTGACATTTGAAGCAGCTGTCTTGAGGGAGGTTGACACCGACAATTCACAGCCATCCAAACAGATTGGCAATGACTTTATACGTAAGTAATTTGTCTGACAACGATTTCATACCTAAGTAATTTGTCTGACAATGATTTCATACGTAAGTAGTTTGTCTGACAATGATTTCATACGCAAATAATTTGTCTGACAATGATTTCATATGTAAGTAATTTGTCTGACAATGATTTCATATGTAAGTAATTTGTCTGACAATGATTTCATACGTAAGTAATTTGTCTGACAATGACTTCATACGTAAGTAATTTGTCTGACAACGATTTCATACGTAAGTAATTTGTCTGACAATGATTTCATACGCAAGTAGTTTGTCTGACAATGATTTCATACGTAAGTAATTTGTCTGAGAATGACTTCATATGTAAGTAATTTGTCTGACAATGATTTTAACAAATAACAAGTCTATAGACAACTGTAAATGTATTAAACACAATTTCTTGATGTTTTATCAAAAAGCAAAAACGGTCCCAAATTTCCTGAAATATTAGTTCTTCGGTACGATATTTAAATAATTTTTGCTAAAATAACACCTTTACTATCTGTAGTATTTTAAATGTTGAAGTCTGCCCTTTACACTTACTAAGAGAAGAGTAGGGAAGTAATTTCCTGTATTTGATTTTATTGTGTTTTATGCATGGTTAGGATGTACATACTATCATATATCTGACACATTCTCTACAAAAAATGCTGTAAAATACACCATGTTTATGAAAGTAAAATAACAGCAGGATAAAATTATATTGAAGACCTTCGGTTTTACTTTCAATTTGTGTTCAATATTGCATAAACTTTCTTTACCATAATGAAATTTACACAGCATTATTTTCATGTTTACCTTCATTTCCAGGAGTGGAGAAGGACAATTTATATGAAAGGAAGAAAAAGAAAGGTATAAACAAATGTTGTGAAGCGTGATGATCACGATAAGCCTTTAGTTGTCACAACACATTCCTATTGATATGGTGCTAATGTTTCATCATTCTACGGCTGATCAATGCAGGGAGTCTGGTAACATTTTGTTAAACAACATGTTAAATCATTGTACCACAGCTATGCTGGAGTTTGGTAACTTTTTTTAAACAACAGCTGCATGTGTTATAGATATCTGCTTTAAAGATACATTTAGATAATCAAATGAGGAACTTGAAAATACCCTTTTTGTGAATGAAAGTTTGGACTTAAATACTTAATGGATTGATAACACATTGATCAAGTACTCTATAATGGATTGATAACACATTGATCAAGTACTCTATAACAATTGTATTGATATATATTAAAAATTCTTCTAGAAACAGAAAGCATATCACATTAACATAGCATATATCTTTACGATAAATATCCTTATCTCTACATGATCGACTTAGTGGCTGTTTCTGTCAGATTTATTGTTTGACCTGTTGGACCAGAGTTGTTCCTTCATGAAATAGGGACAAAGCTAGTGATCTTTCTGACGAGCCTTGACAAAACTTTCAAGGTATGTATGAACATTTACAAAAATAGATTGGCCAGGATTTATCTGTTTGTCCGCATAACTGAACAGACACTTTGCCATAGTACAACAATTTGTATGACACACATGTTACATCTTTGTAGTGTTATTTTTAAAATCTGCTTCCTTATGAAAACTTTGGGCAAATGTGGATATTTATACTGTGTCATAATCATTCTTGGGTATTCCTTTTTGACTGGCAGGCATTGTGTGCAAAAAATAATAAGTGTTTGAACTTTTTCTACACTTTAACCCACTTTAATGAGGTTTATTCTGACATCAAATTTAGCACTGTGTCATACAGCTGACATATCCTACTTTACTTAACTGTACCAGACAGCACTAAACCATACAAGATGGACACAGTGGTGTAGTGTCAGTATCCTTTCTCACCTGTTCCAGCGTTCTTTAAGTACAAGGTTGTATTAATTTGTTCTGAATGCTGAGTGGGTGGGGGTTTTTTTTCGTGATGAATCGTATACAGTCATACAAAGGTCATGTGAAGATATTTTTATGTCAGGATCGAATCTGTGACATTGTCAAAAAAGCCTGTCAAGCGTGGACATTTGCATTTGTGGTTATTTTTGGATGTTTATTCCAATTTTTACAAATATGTGACAAGCTGGAAATACATGTACAAAGTCAATTGATATAAGAAAGGAGAAATAAGTCCATTGATGTACAGAAACTGAAAAGGACCTTTTATATTTCTGATTTTTTAACTTTAAACATCTACATGTACTTTTGTTTTGATTTTTTCGTCTTTGTGTGCTAAAGATATTCTGATACTTTTTCTGTGTCATTTCATATGTACACTAGATTTTTATATATATATTTCTCTGATTCAATAGAGTTGTGATTTCTAATTTTGTGATTCATATGTTAGAAAAATTTGTTGTATAAATTGATTGCAAGAAAATAAATAAAACATTTATTGTGTTTAAGTGTAAATTTGAAGATAAAAGACACTTTTTATTATTTCAAATTTTGTTACTGATATAAGTTATATTATTTGCATTATCTTACTGTCTGTTTAATGGTTATTAGCTCACCTGGCACAAAGTGCCAAGTGAGCTTATGCTGTGGCGCGGCGCCCGTCGTCAATATTTTACTTTAAACGACTTCTTCTTAATAACCGAAAGGCCTAGGGTGATGATATTTGACCAGAAGCAAACTGGGATAAGGGGCTACAAAGTTTGTTAAAATTAATGACCTTCATCCATTTTCAAGGTCACTGGGGTCAAATATGTTAAAAACTTTTAACATCTTCTTCTCGATAACCAAACTGCACAGGGAGATGATATTTGGCCAGTAGCATGCTTGGGTGAAGGGCTACCAATTTTGTTCAAATGAATGACCTTCAATTATAATCAAGGTCACAGGGGTCAATTGTCTTAAAAAAAACTTTTAAACAACTTCTTCTGAATAACCAAAATGCCTAGGGTGATGATATTTGGCCAGTAGCATGCTGAGATGAAGGGCTACAAAGTTTGTTAAAATAAATGACCTCTACCCATATTCAAGGTCACAGGGGTCAAGTATGTTAATTTTTTTTAAACAACTTCTTCTGAATAACCAAAATGCCCAGGGTGATGATATTTGGCCAGTAGCATGCTGAGATGAAGGGCTACAAAGTTTGTTCAAATAAATGACCTCTACCCATATTCAAGGTCACAGGGGTCAAATATGTTAATTTTTTTTAAACAACTTCTTCTGAATAACCAAAATGCCCAGGGTGATGATATTTGGCCAGTAGCATGCTGGGGTAAAGGGCTATCAAGTTTGTTCAAATGAATGACCTTCACCTATATCTAAGGTCACAGGGGTCAAATATGTGAAAAACATTAAATAACTTATTCTGAATAACCAAAATGCCCAGGGTGATGATATTTAGTCAGTAGCATACTAGGATCAAGTGCTACCAAGTTTGTTTAAATGGATGACCTTGAATCATATTCAAGGTCACAAGGAGCAAATATGTTCAAAATATTTAAACAACTTGTTCTGAATAACCAAAAGGCTCAGGATGTTGATATTTAGTCAGTAGCATGCTGGGATCAAGGACTCCTATGTTTGTTAAAGTGAATGACTTTGTCTTATATTCAAGGTCACAGGGGTCAAATTTGTTTAAAATCTTTAAACGACCTATTCTGAATAACCATGGGTCCCAGGATGTTGATACTTTGCAAGTTGCTTCCTGAGATGAAAGGCTATAAAATTCAACATAATGACTTTGTTCGACTTTCAATCACAGGGGTGAAATGTTTAAAAAAAAAATAATAACAGGTTCTTTTGAATGAATTTTAATCATAAATACTGATATTTTGCCTGTAGCTTTATTTTAGATCACTTTTAAGGTTACAAGTGTGACATTTATGTAACCCTGGGAAATACTAGCTGCAATATACCGCTCGGCTATAGAGATCTTCTCTTTAGCTGGATCGGTTGAGCGTGAGACTAGGAAGCCAGAGGTCCCGGGTTCGATCCTCAGCGGAGGCAGTGAAATATTTGTTTAAATTCACGTGCTCTGTTACATTGGCGCCCACTTAGGGACCCGGGTGAATTGACAAAATACTCAGCGCTAGCTATACTTGCGAAGGAATGGCTATGACCGTGACCCCTGGAAGCTCGAGGACGAGTTCTTCCCTGGAGGGGGAGTATGTAACCCTGGTAAATACTAGCTGCAATATACCGCTCGGCTATAGAGATCTTCTCTTTAGCTGGATCGGTTGAGCGTTAGACTAGTAAGCCAGAGGTCCCGGGTTCGATCCTCAGCGGAGGCAGTGAAATATTTGTTTAAATTTCACGTGCTCTGTTACATTTATATCAGGTGAGCGATGCAGGCCCATGGGGCCTCTTGTATTTAATAAGTACGAGGTCAATGAATTTAGATGACAAGTAATATTTTGTATCAAATGAGATTTCAACAATAAGTACACTGGTTTCTGGAGCAGGTCTTATCACTTTGCGGACAACCAGCTGGTAATGTATATCATGCTGTAAAGGAATCACCTGTGCTTTTGTAGATTCATAATATTAATGATATACAACATTTGATATTCCGTCTTTTCGTATTGCAGAATTACCTGCTCCCAAAGTTACCTGCTCTTGTGAGCAGGTATCGATTGTTACGTCATTAGTTTATGTGAGAAAAGTTACGTCGTTTTCTCAAAATTTGATGACGTTACTCTCACAAACAAATGACCTAACTCTGCAATACGAAAAGACGGAATAGCCCCCTATCTAGCTAACATAAGCCACTCTAAAGTGCTTTACAGAACATAGATATACAATTCATACAATAAGCATATACATTAATTAATACAATTTTTGAAGCATATACATTAATTAATACAATTTTTGAAGTATGCCTGCATCTGTGCTGGAGATGTATTGTGTTCTGTTTGTAATGGGACCGTGCTTCCAACGGCATCATTTATAATGCCAACTCACTTGAAGGCTACAGCACAGATACCACAACATCGACCCCATACCAATTTATACTCCACCTGGGTTGTTGGAGTTGTGTGGGCAGGAGAAAAACACTTTCTCTTAGTATTCTATGTGTACGACCACTTAGGGGATCGAACCCCGGCCGCTCGCTTGGAAGGCCAGAGTGTTAACCACTAAACCAATCCGACTGTGCAACATGCTGTTAAACATTTCTGTGATTTATGGAGTTTCAATGTTAATACATATCTTGAAGATATTATGTTTGTGATGCACCATTTGTGTTTTTTTATTACATGTACCACTTTCCGCCCAAAAATGTTTTTTTGTGTTTGCTGCTATCTAGTAACTTTGATTCAAAGTGAGATTTGCACTTTGAAACCTCGAAGACATTTCGCTGAAAGTCATAGCAACGACATACATTCTGAAGTACTCTATACTCTTTTTGGCTATTAATTGTTAGCTACGCAAGACGGAAACAAAAACAATATAAATGCCTATGCTGGTTGTTTTGGTGCTAAGATGTTTGTTTTGTAATTGTAAATCCTGTCTGTACTTACGTAAAAACATGAACATTGTTATATTTCTAAGCGATAACAAAATATTTGGTTTTTGAAATCGCTCTTCGGCTGTGGTCCATCATCCATCCGCCGTCCATCTTCCTTAAATGATTCTTGTTAGCTGACAGGAATTTTGAGATTTAAAATTTGTTGGCAAGATCCCTCTGATATATCTTGTTTTCTTTTACATGCTGAAACCATACATAGTTAAGTTATGGCAACTGGTGCATGGTATGTTTACCCAGATACTACTTCTATAGATAATGGTGGCATTTGTTATACAGACTAGTTCTAACTGGGTAATAACTGGTGTATTATGGTACATGTAAGAATGTGTTCATGTTAATTATTGTATCCATAGCTGAACTACCAAAGACGTTACCAATCAATTATCTAAAGTCATCACAATCAGTCCTTAAGCTTCTTAGCGATAGTCTATACACTATAGCCCAAGTCTATACACTATAGCGATAGTCTATACACTATAGCCCAAGTCTATACACTATAGCCCAAGTCTATACACTATAGCCCAAGTAGATAGCGATAGTCTAGTATACACTATAGCCCAAGTAGATAAAACACACGCCCCCCTTGCCAAGGGTTTTAAATTCCAAGTAGGTAGTAAATAAAAACCAATTATATATAAGTAAGTAAATGTCCTATTCTGAAGTGAATTACAAAGCCCATCAAGAGTGACTGTCAATAAAGTTTAATGTGAGGAAAACAACTTTCAAACCTTTCAATGTAAAATGCCATCATTATAAAGTGCTATACAGATCTTCAAGTTAAAGGATTACATTTCTGGAGTTAATTTAGATATAAGATAATGGTTTGTATGTCTCGACTACATGACTGTGTATACTGTGAAGGAAAATGTACTTTTAATTTGATGTTAATGTTCCTTTTTAAATTGCGGCCGAGTGATGAGCTGTGATTTGATGTCCTTTCTGTTGTAGTTCAGCTTTAGGTGTGAAATTGCTATAATATGCTTGCTTTTGTATTTCTATTTGTTACTACAAGCAAGTCCGTCCAACAAAATGAATTATTTTATATTTTTATCTAAAATACACCTTTACTGATGAGAAATTAAAATCAATTTTTGTTTGATATTGTTGATGATGACAAATGTATGTATAGTAATACATTGTCGTGATATTGATTGTTGAAAATTGATGCAAATATAAAAGACAGAGATATCAATTAATAGAATGCACTTTTTGATTCTTTTCTGTCACATTGTTTGCAAAATGTGTTTCCGATAATAGAATTCTCTGGAATAGATCGATATTTATAAAAGTTGAAATAGGTTGTGACTGATGATTTGGTTTGGTGTCCCTCCACATAAACAGAATACAGTTATTTTTCAGCACTTGATTCTGCTCATCTTGTTTTTGTAATACTGGAATCTCGTGATCTATTGTGATCATATACAATTGTCTATTGTATGTATAATACAAAACATAGGACCTAAACTGTGCATGTACAAACAATATTGTATGTATAAATATGTAATGAATAAAAAAAATACAACAGGAGCATATTCATCTGATATCAGGAGCCACCCAGCTTTGTTGTGCCCGTGAATATATATTGTGGATGATTTAGCACAATAAACGAGTGCAATCTGAGACATCAAATGAACGCATGTGTGATATTGCTTTATTACCCGCATTTATTCTTTATATGCATTTTATATTTTTGCTAAAATTTTTACCTGGCATTAATGTTCAGTTTGCTTCCAAAAATCTTAAACGAAGTAACAACGAACATAAAATGGAACTAAAATGTTTCGAACCTTTTCTTGATATAATTTGTCATTTTGCTCAACAGATATATACTAGCGGAAAAAAGAAACTGCATGTGCATGCCTAAAATGTGTTACAAAAATAAATGTGTATGACCTAGAACAACAAGGTTTTCAGGGACAATTTATTTGTTATTTATTCGTCGCGGACAGATAGCTCGTTCACGCAATCAGTTCCGTACAGTTCTCGGGCTTATTGGTAGCAACCCAGGGATTATCCGTGCAGTCAAACTTGCCGTTTGGAAGCGATTTCTCAAATGGACAAGCCGAATATGGTTGTCCTGTTGACGTGACGTCACACGTGGACGTCCCGCACGAGGTCGATCGCCGACATTGCCAAACTGTTGATGACGTCTCCACAAATCCCGGATTGTGTTTCGATGGACATGAAAACGTGTAGAGACAACGGCTTGGCCCATACCAGCTTGAAGCATACTAATAATCCGGAGGCGGTCATTTTCATTGAGCCTCTGCATAGCATTAATCACAAATTAAAACGTTATAATGTTGTTTTTACTGTTCACTGGTCTCAACAGAGTGACCCAACAGTTGAAAAATTAACTTTCATTGTCGAATTGGATGGCTGGACGAGAAAAACGTGCAAACTGGTCAACGCCTATAGAGAGCAAACTGCACGGGGAAAACTGTCGATGACACACGGATAGTGTGTATGTGTCATACTTGGTCATGTGTGTGAATTTTCATGTATATACAGTTATTATCATATGTTTACTCAGAATATGAGTGTTTTTGCATATTTGATAACTTCTGACCACTCCTGATACCACTTCCGGTCACCCGTGTGATAAGTTTCTCGTAATGCACCCCCCATGCGATAACACTTCCTCGTAATGCACCCCCCTGTTCGGAACACCTCTACTTCTGTATTGGATATGGGAAGCGCCCGAAGCATTCCGAGTAAAATCCGGATTTGCGCTGTCAGTTGTTTTTTTGCTTAGACAGTGTGTTGAGCAGACGTCAACAAACAAAATGTTAACAAACCAGGGAGAGGAAATACTTAATTCTCTAGCGTCTAGAATACTTGAACACTTGGACTAATAATTACTGACAGCAGCGATTTGAAACGATATTTATTCAGAATTGACTGAATATCATCTTGTAATAATCTGTTTCAGTTGACATTGTTGATTAAATTATCTAATTATTTTTCCTGTTGACTTGATTTTTTGTTTCTTGAACATATGATAAAAAGTTTATGATATGACCATTTTGATATCATATCCCTTATCAGCCCTCGGTCCCGATATCAGCCCTCGGGTCCTTTGGCCCCTCGGGCTGATATCGGGACTCTCGGGCTGATAAGGGATAGATATCAAAATGGTCATATAATAACCTCTAAGTAATACATGTTCTATTACAATTCTCCGCATGCACAGTTTCTTTTTTGGCAAGTATGTAATAATCCACAAGTTCCAGCCAACCGGTATTCCTGGCTGCTGGGGTAATACAACAACTTATAATATCACAGTTTGAAGTATGAAACAGAAATATATATAACTGAAGTGATATTAAATTAGATGCATTTTAGGACCAGTATTGTACATTATAGTGTGTAATACAAGACTTAGGACCAGTATTGTATATTATAGTGTGTAATACAAGACTTAGGACCCTATCCTTCAGCATCCTAGTCCATATTGCTTTTAACATGTGCTAAGCATTTATGAATTTGCTTTGTTTATATATTTTATTGAAGTTATGTGCTTTACTTAGTTTTAAAATTATGTACACGTGAGATATGAATGTCACTACTAATAAGGTAGTATGTGCCTGTCCAATACTTTTAATTTCAATTATTGACGTAAAGTTGTAATGGATTGTATAAGTCATAGTACGGCAATTGGACATGTTTGTGTGACAGGAAAAGATTGTTCGATGTATGACCAGTAAAATTTGAAATTACCAAATATGTGTGGCTTGTTTGTATTAACAGTGATGAGAATTTAAGAGAAAACTACCACTGCAGAAAGACCGTCTAGTTTTATAATTAGCTCACCTTGCCCGCAGGGCCAAACGAGCTTCTGCTGTGGCGCAGCATCCGTCGTCAGTACGTCGTCAACTTTTCCTAAAACGACTTCTAAAAAAAGAAAAAGCCTCCTATTTGGTTGATAGATTCCTTGAATGGAGGCTTACCAAGTTTGTAAACAAAAAATATGACCTACTTTCATGGTCATATATGTCCAAAATTTTGAACGTCTTCTTATGAAGAACTGAAAAGCCTAGAGTCATGCTATTAGGCTAATAAATTCCATGGATGGAGCGAATCAAATTTTGTGAATCAAAATGACCTTGACTAACTTGCAAGGTCACATGGGTGAAATATGTCTAAAATTTCAAACGATTTTTTTCTAAAAAGAACTGAAAGGCCTAGAGTTGTGATCAGCTGGAACACAACGAGCTTTAAGAAATAGGATGGGTGTCGCGCGTGATGGCATTGCGTCTTAAGTTTTTTTCCCAAGTCTATCCTCCAGTTATCATATTCTAGATATATAATTGCAATGTAAACAAAACTAATTCGAACTCAAAATCGATAAAACTGAAGCAAAATATTAACGAAAGTAACGTTTGACATGGATTCATTCTAAAATGCTCAAGTATATGAAGAATATGTGTACCTGAAGGATAAGCGTCTTCTTCTTCACGAAAACTTGGGTAGTGACAACGCTATACGGCACACTTCCTTGACGAGAACTTGGGTAGTGACAACGCTACACGGCACACTTCCTCGACGAGAACTTGTGGTAACGCTACACGGCACACTTCCTCGACGAGAACTTGTGGTAATGCTATACGGCACACGTCCTCGACGAGAACTTGTGGCAACGCTATACGGCACACTTCCTCGAATAGAACTTGTGGTAACGCTACACGGCACACTTCCTCGACGAGAACTTGTGGTAACGCTACACGGCACACTTCCTCGACGAGAACTTGGGTAGTTACAACGCTATACGGCATACTTCATCGACGAGAACTTGGGTATTGACAACGCTACACGGCACTCTTCCTCGACGAGAACTTTGGTTGTGACAACGCTACCACGGCACACTTCCTCGACGAGAACTTTGGTTGTGACAACGCTTCCACGGCACACTTCCTCGACGAGAACTTTGGTAGTGACAACGCTACACGGCACACTTCATCGACGAGTACTTGGGTATTGACAACGCTATACGGCACTCTTCCTCGACGAGAACTTTGGTTGTGACAACGCTACCCCGCCACACTTCCTCGACGAGAACTTGGGTAGTTACAACGCTATACGGCATACTTCCTCGACGAGAACTTGGGTATTGACAACGCTATACGGCACACTTCCTCGACGAGAACTTTGGTAGTGACAACGCTACACGGCACACTTCATCGACGAGAACTTGGGTATTGACAACGCTATACGGCACTCTTCCTCGACGAGAACTTTGGTTGTGACAACGCTACCACGGCACACTTCCTCGACGAGAACTTGGGTAGTGGCAATGCTACACGGCACACTTCATCGACGAGAACTTGGGTATTGGCAACGCTAACCGGCACACTTCCTCGACGAGAACTTGGGTAGTGACAACGCTACACGGCACACTTCCTCGACGAGAACTTGGGTAGTGACAACGCTACACGGCACACTTCCTCGACGAGAACTTGGGTAGTGACAACGCTACACGGCACACTTCCTCGACGAGAACTTGGGTAGTGACAACGCTACACGGCACACTTCCTCGACGAGAACTTGGGTAGTGACAACGCTACACGGCACACTTCCTCGACGAGAACTTGGGTAGTGACAACGCTACACGGCACACTTCCTCGACGAGAACTTGGGTAGTGACAACGCTACACGGCACACTTCCTCGACGAGAACTTGGGTAGTGACAACGCTACACGGCACACTTCCTCGACGAGAACTTGGGTAGTGACAACGCTACACGGCACACTTCCTCGACGAGAACTTGGGTAGTGACAACGCTACACGGCACACTTCCTCGACGAGAACTTGGGTAGTGACAACGCTACACGGCACACTTCCTCGACGAGAACTTGGGTAGTGACAACGCTACACGGCACACTTCCTCGACGAGAACTTGGGTAGTGACAACGCTACACGGCACACTTCCTCGACGAGAACTTGGGTAGTGACAACGCTACACGGCACACTTCCTCGACGAGAACTTGGGTAGTGACAACGCTACACGGCACACTTCCTCGACGAGAACTTGGGTAGTGACAACGCTACACGGCACACTTCCTCGACGAGAACTTGGGTAGTGACAACGCTACACGGCACACTTCCTCGACGAGAACTTGGGTAGTGACAACGCTACACGGCACACTTCCTCGACGAGAACTTGGGTAGTGACAACGCTACACGGCACACTTCCTCGACGAGAACTTGGGTAGTGACAACGCTACACGGCACACTTCCTCGACGAGAACTTGGGTAGTGACAACGCTACACGGCACACTTCCTCGACGAGAACTTGGGTAGTGACAACGCTACACGGCACACTTCCTCGACGAGAACTTGGGTAGTGACAACGCTACACGGCACACTTCCTCGACGAGAACTTGGGTAGTGACAACGCTACACGGCACACTTCCTCGACGAGAACTTGGGTAGTGACAACGCTACACGGCACACTTCCTCGACGAGAACTTTGGTAGTGACAACGCTACACGGCACACTTCATCGACGAGAACTTGGGTAGTGACAACGCTACACGGCACACTTCCTCGACGAGAACTTGGGTATTGGCAACGCTAACCGGCACATTTCCTCGAAGAGAACTTTGGTAATGGCAAGGCTACACGGCACACTTCCTCGACGAGAACTTGGGTAGTGACAACGCTACACGGCACACTTCCTCGACAAGAACTTTGGTAGTAACAACGCTACATAGCACACTTCCTCGACGAGAACTTGTGGCAACGCTATACGGCACACTTCCTCGACGAGAACTTTGGTAGTGACAACGTTATACAGCACACTTCCTCGACGAGAACTTGGGTAGTGGCAACGCTACACGGCACACTTCCTCGGTGAGAACTTTGGAAGATGTAGATTTATGTTCTCTGTAGCGACCACTGCCTACTGCAGATCAATGTTCTCTGTAGCGACCACTGTCTACTGTATATTAAGGTTCTTTGTAGCGACCACCGTCTACTGTAGATTCATGTTCTCTGTAGCGACCACTGCCTACTGTAGATTAATGTTCTCTGTAGCGACCACTGCCTACTGTAGATTTATGTTCTCTGTAGCGACCACTGTCTACTGTAGATTCATGTTCTCTGTAGCGACTTCTGTCTATAGTGCATTAATGTTCTCTGTAACGACCACTGCCTACTGTAGATTCATGTTCTTTGTAGAGACCACTGTCTACTGTAGATGTATGTTCTCTGTAGCGACCACTGTCTACTGTAGATTCATGTTCTCTGTAGCGACTACTGTCTACTGTAGATCAATGTTCTCTGTAGCGACCACTGTCTACTGTAGATTCATGTTCTCTGTAGCGACCACTGTCTACTGTAGATTCATGTTCTCTGTAGCGACGACTGTCTGTTGTAGATTAATATTCTCTGTAGCGACCACTGTCTACTGTAGATATTCATGTTCTCTGTAGCGACCACTGCCTACTGTAGATTAATGTTCTCCGTAGCGACCACTGTCTACTGTAGATTCATGTTTTCTGTAGCGACCACTGCCTACCGTTGATCAATGTTCTCTGTAGCGACCACTGCCTACTGTAGATGTATGTTCCCTGTAGCGACCACTGCCTACTGTAGATGTATGTTCTCTGTAGCGACCACTGCCTACTGTTGATCAATGTTCTCTGTAACGACCACTGCCTACTGTAGATCAATGTTTTCTGTAATGACCATGTCTACTGTGTATATATATGTTCTTTGTAGCGACCACTGCCTACTGTAGATTAATGTTCTCTGTAGCGACCACTGTCTACTGTAGATCAATGTTCTCTGTAACGACCACTGCCTACTTTGTAGCGGTTACTATCTACTTTATATGTGTGTACATGATTAGTATGACTGTCTATTATATATATAGTATATCAAAGGAATGAACGCACAATAAATAGTTTCGTTTTTATTCATAAGCTTAACAAAGTAACGAATTAACAAATACATCATGACGTCATGGATAATAGTGAGGTTATAATACAAAAGGAAAATGTATTAATATGAGGATATGTAATAAAATACTTTCAACTTCTAATATGGTGTCAGTGTAAAATTTATCAAAAAAACCACACATATTTTGTTTATATTCTTGGACCCTTGTTCTTAATGTTTACCTGTTTCCGCTTTGTAGTATCCATTTAACCCTGTTAACGTTACTACATATAAATTATTCCGTCTTTGCGTATTGCAGATTTATCTTCTCTTGTGAGCAGGTATTGATTGTTAGTCATTGGTTTGTGTGAGAAAATTACGTCGTTTTCTCAAAAATTTATGACGTTACTCTCACAAACAAATGACGTAACAATCAATACCTGCTCACAAGAGCAGATAACTCCGAATACGCAAAGACGGAATATATCGTGTGTTACATGACAATGACAAACTTATCATAAAATTCTAATCATTTAAATTGCACGACCTTCATTTAGATATCAATTCGCATAAGCAAAACCTGGATTTCATACATTTTGTTGACTTCAAAGCTTTCATCTAGGTTTAATTTCGTTAAGCAGGATAGTATGGAGTTCTGATTGTCTTTCACTATTGATTATCACTAATTTTCTTATTCATTTATTCATTAAGATATCAAAAATACATTCCGTAGATTATGAGTTGATACCATTGGTATTATCCTATTTACTGTTCTAAGTTTGGTGTTTTGCCTTACTTACGTCTGCCTCAGAGTTATTTCCCATACATGTCTATTAAAATAGATTCAAATTCTCCTAAGCATTAGTAAACCCCTTATAAAAACTTAAAACAGAATTAGTCAGAGTGTAGGGCATGTCTTGGACTTTATTCCATGTTTGACGCCTCGATTTTGTTGTCCTTGAACTGTGCCACAAACTCGCGGATGCTGTCCTCCGAGACTGCCCAGCCGTCTTCAGCCTTGTGTCGGTAAACTTGACTGGCACCGAGATCTGTGATCGCGATACACCGACGTATCTCTGGTCCCATTAGGTACTTATACAGACTCTCACATAAGTCCTCCTGTGGTGACAGAACACACTTCTGTTAGGTTCAATCATAAATGTAATGCATCAATATGTTACAGTATCAGAATAATTACGCTTGTTGCTATTTAAAATTAACAAACGGAAAAAAAGAGATAACCAAAATGTAAATAAAACTATAATTCGGACTCAAAATCGGCAAACCTTGAAAATGTACAAGTAGAATAAGACAAGAGACCGTATTCATGAAACCGTTCTTGATTCTGTGGTCAAACCAACTCTCGTGTAACTAGCTTAATCATGCAACACAGTCAAACGATCCATCTTAAAAACTGAAAACAGATTTGAGTGTCTCAGAAAGTCTTCAAAGTCACAAGAAATTGGGCTTGAGAACAGAATCTGCGTTTGAGCATGAGGACAATTTCATGAATACAAGCCCAAGTGTTCAAGGTTAAAAAATACATCAAAAGTTTGTAGAACCTCATCATAGAACAATAGCCATTATTTTATAATCTATCAACACCATGCTGTCACATCGTCTTCCTATCGATCCATATTGTATTGGTGACTGCGGCAAATTAACACCGGCTAGGTGGATTGGTGTAGAACGAGACAAATGGCCGCCGTTATGTACACCAAATAATTTCACCTGTGACCTGGTGTACAGGCCAATGATTACGGCACCACAGTACCGATCCACTCTCCGTGTAATAGGTAATACTACCCTCCGTAAATCATTAAACAAAAACAATCACACCGAAAGAATACTTTTAAATGTCTATCAAGTTATGTTAAAGTCTCTTAAATCTCAAGCGCGCAAATATTTCTAACTTATAACTTCTAACAGTGGTCGCTATAGAGTAATTTATATTTGTTGATAACATTAGCACTTTTTATTGCATCGATGACTTACGGAAGTATTTCCTACAAAGAAATACAAGTCCTGTTCGTCGCCATCTTTGTAGTACTCCTTGGCGATACTGGACATAGCAGCCTTGCAACTCTCAGCATCTTCTGGTGAATCTAGATAAATAAGGTGGTATTGTCACAGACTTGGATATATGAAGTAGTTAGTTTTATATGACAAGATGAATGCGAATAATTCCAAAGTTATTATGTAAAAATTGAGAAAATAAATTCAAAACATTTAATTCTAATTAAGGGAGATTCGAATTGGGGCTAGATTCATAGTTACACGTCAAAGTGGCTAGATTCATAGTTACACGTCAGAGTGGCTAGATTCATAGTTACACGTCAGAGTGGCTAGATTCAGTTATACGTAAGTGAGATGTAAAGAGTAATACATATATACAACAACATTTTTCAATTTAGTCAGAGAGATTGCTGACCAGCAACTCTAATAAAAATAAAACATGTCAAAGAAGTTGTGGAATTAAGCAAATAAACCCTGTTCTAAGCCAAACTTTGTGTTCTTGTTCTTAAAATTTGGTATTAACCAAAAAAACACATAAACAGAGCGTGTCATAAACATAAACAGGGCGTGTCATAAACATAAACAGGGCGAGTCATTGACATAAACAGGGCGTGTCATAAACATAAACAGGGCGTGTCTTTATCATAAACAGGGTGTGTCATGAACATAAACAGGGCGTGTCATTAACATAAACAGGGCGTGTCATTAACATAAACAGGGCGTGTCATTAACATTAACAGGGCGTGTCATTAACGAAAACAGAGCGAGTCATCAACATAAACAGGGCATGTCGTTAACATAAACAGGGCGTGTCATTAACATAAACAGGGCGTGTCATTAACATAAACAGGGGGTACCATTAACCCAAACGGAGTGTGTCCTTAACAACAGCGCGTGGCATTACCTGGTTTTCATTCAAACATAATTTATTGACATTGAATAGTCAAAGGGATTGGGCACACGTTCTTACAACTTACTAGGCCCTTACCAACACTCTAAACAGTGTTAAGAGTCTCACAGAGACGCTGACCCATTTAGGTTCAATATTGTCTCTCAGGAATCTTCACTACGGTGGCTTATTTGTGCCATTTCGTTGTTTCGTTTTTCGTCCCCAAAAACGAGAATCGCTAAACCTGCTTTTCACCCCGAAAAGTCGAGATTCAACAAATCTAGTTCTGGTTTCGGGGCGAAAAGACGAAACAATGAAATAGCAAAATTAGCTACCTAACTTTACGGAGTACCGCCTTCCTGTGAGTATCACCTACCTGTGAAGTATACTAAGCATTTAGATTCCTGCAAGGTTTCCACGAACCGTCTGGACACAGATTTGATCATAGGCATTTTGTACGGGAACTCCTGTGTAACAACACAAACACACAACAACAACGGTAAAACAACAGTCACAAGGGAAACTCTAATAAATGTTATGTGAATTTAAATCGAATATTTTATATGGGAACAAAACAAAAACAGAATCCAGTGTCCTTACATAATGTCTTTTAAGAACGTACTTTTTTCAATATTAACTTTTGCTACTCACATCAGAGCGCCAGTGTTAAGAAGGACCACCTTTAAACTGTTATGGATTAGTTTTCACTACAACAAAGTACCAGAGTTGGTTTCGATTACCTTAGGTGAGCTATGACCTTGCAGTTTGAAATATGTTTCAGGACACTTTAGTCGTGGATTTTCATTCTTTCAACCAAACGTCAGTACCACTAATAAGTCTTAAAAGGTGAAATGACTTTGTGGTGCAGTAAAAATGTTTACTTAGTTTAGGCTTTCGGCATCTACTTTTTTATTATGAAATAGGTCCATCCTTGATTCGTATTTATATTGAATAAGTTAAGGAAAGGGAGAAAAGACGCCATTTAATTCTACGTTTTGGCGTTATTTTTACTTCGGTTTGAAGTTTTTTACGTCTTTTCGCTTCGCCGGGTTTTCGTCTTTTCGTAAAGTCTTTTCTCGGGCGACAAAGCGAAAAAACGAAATGTCCTATATAAGCCACCAAATGAAAGTCCACACTGCATAAATCCTTAGTATGATTGATGGACATACATTTAAAACAATGTCAACGTCTTTACCTTGATTGGGGCTTCCATGATGGTAGCTCGGCCCTCAGTCGTGATCACCTTCCCCTCCGCGTTCACAAGCACCAGCGCGGGAATCCCTACAAAGAGAAGTAAACAAGATACCCACTGAGGGAAAGCAAAGACAACGAGAAGTAAGCAAGATGATCCAGCGAGGAAATACATAGACAAATCGAAGTAAACGGGATATCCATAGTGGGAATGGCGACCACGAATCAGTTTGAGAAGTACATAACGTATCACAATTAATGTTGCTCATGTGATGGGTACGGTTGAGTATTTGAATGCCTGATAAAAGTAATGTTTCTCACATTGCTCGTGTTACGATGTCCCGAGATTGTTTATGTCCCGGGTGTTTATCATTTGGTTTGCGCTAAAACATTACAGATTTAATTAACACTTTTTTCTGTTTTAAAGATCAATAAAATCCAAAGTTACGTTAAGTATGATGAAACGCTGCTGCAACACTGTGTTATGGTCAACTGATTGACAGAACAGTGACAGATGAAGACGTACCACTGATGTCGAATTTGTTGCTGAAGCTTTTACACCGTGGGTCTTTGTAGGGAAGGGCGAGCCAGGGCATCTCACTTAGGTACTCATGATACTGTTCCTCACTCTTGTCACTGGACACGAAGACGATCTCAAACGGCTTACCAGCATCCTTCAGCTCCTTGTACTTTTCCGCCAGTTGTGGGGTGAACGCCCGACAAGGAGGACACTGAAATATATGAAAGGGCATGTGTTAAACTTGCTAACTATTGAAATAAGCTCTGTAAAGGTCATCGTCTGTAACGTTATTTCTATTAAGATATCTAAATATCATTTCATCATCAGCATCTTTTAAGGAGTGTGACTCTTAGCCATGATACTGTGAAAAATTCATTATATCAATCACTAATACGCATACATTAAACGAGTTAATGTTCGCTCTAATAAACGTGTGTCCCCTCAATTATTTCCGTGATGAAGCTACTGAAGTTGCCGAGTGACTAGTAAGTTTGCAGCCCCACACACTGCCAAGGGAGATAGTTCTGGGACTAGCACATGGCTGATAGAGGACTAACTCCCTGAATCGAGAAGTTCAGAAATTGTGGCTAGATTAATTCAGAGTTATACGTTAGTATGGCTAGATTCACAACTATACGATAGCGTGGCTATAGGTCCTTTTGAACTTCCCAAACTAAAATACTCGGGTTCAAGAATATGGCTTCACTCACAGGTTTAAGGCTCAATTCACAATTAAGTTATGTGCGTAAAAAGAGCTAAATTAACAACAATTGTTAAAGAGTAAGGCTAAAATGCACAGTTATACGATAGTGTGGCTAGATTTGAAGTTATACGATAGTGTGGCTAGATTTAAAGTTATACGATAGTGTGGCTAGATTTAAAGTTATACGATAGTGTGGCTAGATTTACAGTTATACGATGTGGCTAGATTTAAAGTTATACGATAGTGTGGCTAGATTTAAAGTTATACGATAGTGTGGCTAGATTTACAGTTACACGATAGTGTGGCTAGATTCATAGATAAACAATAGTGTGGCTAGTTCACAGTTATACGATAGTGTGGCTTGATTCAGCGATAGTCGGTACTATGGCTAGAAACACGGTAGTATGATATTGTGGCTAGATTCATATATAATCGATAGCGTGCGTGGGTAGATGCAGCATCATACGTTATAGTATGGCTAGCTATACAGTTACACGATAGTCTGGCTAGATTTACAGTTATACGAAAGTGTGACTAGATCCACAGTTATAAGATAGTGTGGCTAGATTCACAGATATAAGATAGTGTGGCTAGATCCACAGATATATGATAGTGTGGCTAGATCCACAGTTATACGATAGTGTGGCTAGCTCACAGTTATACGATAGTGTGGCTAGATTCAGCGACATTCGGTACTATGGCTAGAAACACGGTAGTATGATATTGTGGCTAGATTCACATATAATCGATAGCGTGCATGGGTAGATGCAGCATCATACGTTATAGTGTGGCTAGATATACAGTTATACGATAGTATGGCTAGATTCACAGTTATACGATAGTATGGCTAGATTTACAGTTATACGATAGTGTGGCTAGATTTAAAGATATACGATCGTGTGGCTAGATTCACAGTTACACGATAGTGTGGCTAGATTTACAGTAATACGATAGTATGGCTAGATTCACAGTTATACGATAGTGTGGCTAGATTCACAGTTATACGATAGTGTGGATAGATTTACAGTTATACGATAGTATAGCTAGTTTCACAGTTATACGATAGTGTGGCTAGATTTACAGTTATACGATAGTGTGGCTAGATTCACAGTTACACGATAGTGTGGCTAGATTCACAGTTATACGATAGTGTACCTAGATTCACAGTTACACGTTAGTTTGGCAAGATTCACAGTTATACGATAGTATGGCTAGATTTACAGTTATACGATAGTGTGGCTAGATTCACAGTTATACGATAGTGTGTCTAGATTAACAGATAGAGGATAGTGTGGCTAGATTAACAGATAGAGGATAGGGTGGCTAGATCCACAGTTATACGTCAGTGTGGCTAAATTCACAGTTATACGTGAGTGTGACTAGTTTCACATATATACGTCAGTATGGCTAGATTCACAGGTATACGTCAGTGTGGCTAGATTCACAGTTATACGTCATTGTGGCTAGATGATTCGTATTTATACGATAGTGTGGCTAGATTCATAGATATGCGTTAGTGTGGCTAGAACCACAGTTATACGTTAGTGTGGCTAGGTTCACAGTTATACGTCATTGTGGCTAGATGATTCGTATTTATACGATAGTGTGGCTAGATTCAGCGACATTCGGTACTATGGCTAGAAACACGGTAGTATGATATTGTGGCTAGATTCACATATAATCGATAGCGTGCATGGGTAGATGCAGCATCATACGTTATAGTGTGGCTAGATATACAGTTATACGATAGTATGGCTAGATTCACAGTTATACGATAGTATGGCTAGATTTACAGTTATACGATAGTGTGGCTAGATTTAAAGATATACGATCGTGTGGCTAGATTCACAGTTACACGATAGTGTGGCTAGATTTACAGTAATACGATAGTATGGCTAGATTCACAGTTATACGATAGTGTGGCTAGATTCACAGTTATACGATAGTGTGGATAGATTTACAGTTATACGATAGTATAGCTAGTTTCACAGTTATACGATAGTGTGGCTAGATTTACAGTTATACGATAGTGTGGCTAGATTCACAGTTACACGATAGTGTGGCTAGATTCACAGTTATACGATAGTGTACCTAGATTCACAGTTACACGTTAGTTTGGCAAGATTCACAGTTATACGATAGTATGGCTAGATTTACAGTTATACGATAGTGTGGCTAGATTCACAGTTATACGATAGTGTGTCTAGATTAACAGATAGAGGATAGTGTGGCTAGATTAACAGATAGAGGATAGGGTGGCTAGATCCACAGTTATACGTCAGTGTGGCTAAATTCACAGTTATACGTGAGTGTGACTAGTTTCACATATATACGTCAGTATGGCTAGATTCACAGGTATACGTCAGTGTGGCTAGATTCACAGTTATACGTCATTGTGGCTAGATGATTCGTATTTATACGATAGTGTGGCTAGCTTCATAGATATGCGTTAGTGTGGCTAGATTCACAGTTATACGTTAGTGTGGCTAGGTTCACAGTTATACGTCATTGTGGCTAGATGATTCGTATTTATACGATAGTGTGGCTAGATTCATAGATATGCGTTAGTGTGGCTAGATTCACAGTTATACGTTAGTGTGGCTAGTTTCGCAGTTATACGTCAGTGTTGCTAGATTCCTATTTATACGATAGTGTGGCTAGATTCATAGATGTACGATAGTGTGGCTATATTCACAGATATACGATAGTGTGGCTAGCTTCACAGATATACAATAGTGTGATTAGATTCACAGATATAAGATAGTGTGGCTAGATACACAGATATAGGATAGTGTGGCTAGATCCACAGATATAGGATAGTGTGACTAGATACACAGATATACGGTAGTGTGGCTAGATCCACAGATATACAATAACGTGGCTAGATTCACAGATATAGGATAGTGTGGCAAGATCCACAGATATACGATAGTGTGGCTAGATCCACAGATATACGATAACGTGGCTAGATAAACAGATATAGGATAGTGTGGCAAGATCCACAGATATACGATAACGTGGCTAGATCCACAGATATACGATAGTGTGGCTAGATTCACAGTTATACAATAGTGTGGCTAGATTTACAGTTATAAGATAGTGTGGCTAGATTCACAGTTATACGATAGTGTGTCTAGATTCAAAATATACGATAACGTGGCAAGATTCACATTTATACGATAGTGTGGCTAGATTAACAGATAGAGGATAGTGTGGCTAGATTAACAGATAGAGGATAGTGTGGCTAGATCCACAGATATACGATAACGTGGCTAGATAAACAGATATAGGATAGTGTGGCAAGATCCACAGATATACGATAACGTGGCTAGATAATCAGATATAGGATAGTGTGGCAAGATCCACAGATATACGATAACGTGGCTAGATAAACAGATATAGCATAGTGTGGCAAGATCCACAGATATACGATAACGTGGCTAGATCCACAGATATACGATAACGTGGCTAGATCCACAGATAAACGATAGTGTGGCTAGATTTACAGTTATACGATAGTGTGGCTAGCTTCACAGATATACAATAGTGTGATTAGATTCACAGATATAAGATAACGTGGCTAGATTCACAGATATAGGATAGTGTGGCTAGATCCACAGATATAGGATAGTGTGACTAGATACACAGATATACGGTAGTGTGGCTAGATCCACAGATATACGATAACGTGGCTAGATTCACAGATATAGGATAGTGTGGCAAGATCCACAGATATACGATAGTGTGGCTAGATCCACAGATATACGATAACGTGGCTAGATAAACAGATATAGGATAGTGTGGCAAGATCCACAGATATACGATAGTGTGACTAGATCCACAGATATAGGATAGTGTGGCAAGATCCACAGATATACGATAACGTGGCTAGATCCACAGATATACGATAGTGTGGCTAGATCCACATATAAACGATAGTGTGGCAAGATCCACAGATATACGATAGTGTGACTAGATCCACAGTTATACGATAGTGTAGCTAGATCCACATATAAACGATAGTGTGGCAAGACCCACAGATATACGATAGTGTGACTAGATCCACAGTTATACGATAGTGTGGCTAGATCCACAGATATACGATAACGTGGCTAGATCCACAGATATAGGATAGTGTGGATAGATCAACATATAAACGATAGTGTGGCTAGATCCACAGATATACGATAACGTGGCTAGATCCACAGATATACGATAACGTGGCTAGATTCACAGATATAGGATAGTGTGGCTAGATCCACATTATATAGGATAGCCAGATAAACGATAGCGTGACTAGATCCACAGATATACGATAGCGTGGCTAGATACACATTTATACAGAAAATATGTCTATGTAATATGTTAGAAAAGGTCTTACCCAGTGGGCTGAAAAGTACAGTCCAATAACTTTCCCTTCCAGGTTCTCTGGAAAGTCACCTTTCACAAACGTTTTCTTATCTGCCGCAGACAAGTCTTCGCCAATAAAAATGTCATTGACTGACTTTGGAAACCATGGAAACATGGCCCCTTCCGGATCAGATCCCACTTGCTCTCGGCCCTTGTCTGTGATAGCCTCCCCTGTTTTGGCGTCCACTATAACCAGCGTGGGGATTCCCTGAATCTTGAACTTCTTGGAAAGAGCATTCTGTAATATACATGTAGAACAAAAATTATAAGAATTTAACGTTTGCTAGACAACACTCCGGCTTTCCACTAAGATGACCGGCAGGGCTCATTCCCGAGGTCGACATAAAAGGAATTTAACATCCAAAAAGACGTTTTTCTTTTGACCACACAACTCCGATGACCTAGTTGGAAATACGATATAATAGTCCATTGCTTTGAGTCATGGAATATTTTATGTAATTGGGGGCAAAGACATTAAGAGGTTTACATGCACAAATAACCAATATATCCGTTATACAATCAAAGAATAAATCAAACCAAATGATCTTACAGGCGCGTAGCTTCCATGTAAGCAAGTACGCAGTTACATTCCCATCAGAAATTCTCAAATAAACTATTACAATTTGCTTATAATGTATTATATGTTGTCCGACATACTGATTAAGTGTTTTTTACGGTGATCTTTTTTTTCATTTTTTTTTTCAATAAAGCTAGATTTCTATGACGACTACAAACAATCAGTTTGTAAATTTAGGGAATACTTGGTTCCGATTTCATTCTTAGCATTCTTTTTTTAGATATTATAAAACAAAAGAAGAAAAAATAAACACTCAAGTATTGCTCTCAAAAAAGACATCAGATGAACAATAGAGCTTCTTGATTTCGTTTTTTTCGTTAGACGTAGAGGGCACATCCCTTCCTATGGCGGTTAATGATAACTTTGCATGCACGTAGCTTACATGCAGTTAATGCAAGCTATATATACGCGCCAGATTCTCATAAAAATGTATTGAACCTGACGAGTTACCTCCCGCAAATTAGCTAAATATAACAAAATATTTATTCATTTTTTTTTGTAAAAAAAAAAACAACGAAAGAAAAAAAAACCAACATCTTATTCATGTACCCGCTTAATCAAAATAGATACATCCTCGTTTATAGGTGAACCCTTTCGCAGTATGTATATGGATTTATTGTATCTTCAGCGGTAACTCATATTGATACTTGTTTCGAAGGCATGTATTGATTATAAGTTACATATAAAATATGTTCCTGGATATCTTTGAGTTGTCACCCTTGGAATAGTCAATACACTGTACCTACCTTTTTTTCCCGATCGACGAAGGGCAGGGCAAGCCATGGCATTTCCTTTGCGTATGCTTTGAATAATTCGTCGTCTTTGTCAGAACTGACGAACACAATTTCTAATTTATTGGCATCAGCTTGCTTCAATTTGTTGTAAAACTCTATTAGTATCGGTTTGAATGCTCTACACGGAGGGCACCACTGTGCCGAGAAATATAATCCAACATACTCCTTTTCACCAAGTCCTTCTGATTGATCGGTGTCCACGAGTGTAAAACCTCCTTCATGATTCTTCTGAAGGCTGTTTCCTAACAGCTCCGACATTTTTCCTTCTCCTGCCATTTCACGTCTAGTAAACGGCGAATTTAATGTAAAACTTTGAATAGAATTGTGAACGGCCTTGTAAGTATACTGCGCTCGAGCAGGTATGTACTAATAATTGAGCTATATAGTACGACCTAGCTATTTATACCAATACAGGTTTGTGCCAGCTACGCACATGTAATACACACCGGCGTAGTTGTCTATTTTCTTAAATTATCTATGAATAAGCCTACCTACATTATATTGAACTATTTATAGAAATGACCGATTCGATTATAATAATTTATTCAGTTCACCTGGGTTATTAAATCAACAGTATTGTTTGATGTCTATGTATTAAATAGACCAATGCATACTTTTGTAGGTATATTACCCAGTGTTAATACGGGTACCTTGGTCACGTCTAGCCAGAAACATGATAATAAAAAATAAAAATAAATTATTAATAATAATAAAATTATTTTATTAAAGTGTCACATATTGATCTACAGAAATACAGATTAAATGTACATAGAAATAGATCAATATCCAGCCAAAGTTAATCGACTTATGAGACACTAAACAGGCAGAGAATATACATTAAAAACAGTTGTCAATTTTAAAAAGCTCAATATTTGTCAGCTTACTTTAGCTTATTATACCTTATAGCCACACATTCCTGTCAAAGCTAGTTTGACTTATGATACTTGAAAAGGCAATATTATATAAACCTTGGAATAAGTTTCACCAGATATTTGTCAACTTATTATATCATTTAGTTTTAAGTTATTTCAATATACATTGTTGTCAAAGTAAATTATTACTTATGAGACTCCAAAAATGCAATAAGATACAAAAGAACAAGTGTCATCGCATTTTGAGAGAACAATACTTATTTAAACTATCCATAAGTTATTCTAGCACATTGATGTCGAAGTTAATTTAGACTTCTTGAACTCCAAACGACAATAATTTATTTGAAAATAATATAAATATCACCAAATTTAAAAAGATCAATATATTTGTCAGCTTACTATATAGCTTATCATAAGATATTATAACACTGTTACATATTGGTGTCAAAGTAAATTTAACTTTAGAGACTCCAAAAAGACAATATACATTAAATATATAAGAGCCACCACATTTAAAGAGGCCAATTATATAGATATATATATTTGTTAGCTAATTATAAGGTATTTCATTACCTTTTCATGTACTTCCAACTTTAGCGAGAAAACCGCTTTGGTACTTTATCGGATGATATATCATTATGTACTGGTAAAATGTCACATATATTATGCTCATTACTTAGATTACTGCATGTAAAGTTTTCTACGCGTAGACGCGTTAAAAATGAATTGACCTATATTTGTCTGGAGTACACCATTTTTCATTATGTTAAGGAACTGTGTGTCACTGTCCTGCATTAAGAACCGCTCTATAACATCACAGGCTTGATTTCGCAAATTATATCTTAAATCACTGTACAGTTTGCACTCAATTAAGAAATGTTTTTCGTCTTCGACTTTCCTCATGTCACAATGGTTACACAGTCTATCATACAGTTGAATGGGCGGCCTGGCATATCTTCCAGTCTCCACTGCTAGCGGAAGACATTCGGCGCGAAACTGGGCTAGGCATATGTGTACGTATATACATGTATACATGTATACACATGAGCGAGCAGCAGTGTTGGTCATAATTCTATATATACACATTATCAATTATGACTTGGCGAATTGTATTCGTCATTTCAGAATTCGTCATGTGGAACACATGAAGAAAAGCAGTAGAATATATTGATTCACATATCGTTAAACTACTTTTTTTTTTATATCTGCAAATAATGCTAATGCGCTATTTCTTATCACATATAATGTTTTCTCTTACTCTGGTCACGTAATATCTGAAATATCTCTGCTCCTTCCGTCGAGGTTAAGGGGTTTTCAAATTGGGTAAAACCCCAGACTTGCTGGGTTTTTTTGCACCAATTTAAAAATCCCTATTCTAAATCATATCATGAGTCGAACCTGACCCGATATCATTAGCCGATATCGTGGGCCAAACCTGCCCCGATATCATAGGTTGAACCTGACCCGATATCATTAGCCGATATCGTGGGCCAAACCTGCCCCGATATCATGGGTTGAACCTGTCCCGATATCATGGGCCGATATCGTGGGCCTAACCTGTCCCGATATCATGGGCCGATATCGTGGGCCTAACCTGTCCCGATATCATTAGCCGATATGGTGGGCCTAACATGTCCCGATATCATTAGGCGATATCGTGGGCATAACCTGTCCCGATATCATGGGCCAATATCTGTGATCTAACCTGTCCCAATATCACAGGCCAATATTGTGGCTCTAACCTGTCCCAATAACATGGGCTGATATCGTGGGCCTAACCTGTCCCAATAGCATGGGCTGATATCGTGGGCCTAACCTGTCCCGATATCATGGATTGAACCTGTCATCATTCTATAGCAATACAGTACAGCCAAAAAGGGAATGTTTAACTTGTTTGGGCACCCTGAGTTTACTGTGAGGTAATCGTCTGTGTCATAACAAACCCAGCCCTAACCCACAGTAACCTTCGTTTTTTTACGGTGTCTTAAAACTTATACTAAAAGGAATGTACACACACTTCTTTGTGTCAACTAATAAGATCTCGAAATTTGAATCTTTGCTCAAAATCTATCAGAGGGGTTACTGGACTTACACGCGGGTCGAACTTTACTGTCCTGATATCATCATCAAACTTTATTTCCTCCAAAAAGGAGATATTTGTGTACAAGAAAAAAGAAAAAGAAAAAAAAAAAAGGACACAAATGCCGCGCGGTAGGGTGCAACTAAAGAACATTTTCATTATTACAGTAGCACTTCTCAGGAAATAGAAATGATAACCTTGCTTTATACTAACCTAAGAAAGCTAGGTACAAACTAGATTATCAGTGGATTTCGTGCAGTTGACACATAGGCCTAGCTCATTTGGCAGAAAAAAGTGTGCACTTAGCCATGATCAGTTGATATTATTATTTTTCCGCGTTTCGGAGAATAGTGGGAACCATTCTGAGTATATGAGGACAGTTGCCTGTCTCGTGCAGAGGTATCAGAATCAGATTGAGGCACATGCTAAGGGTAGTTTACGAGTACGTGAATGTTCATTCTAGCTTCGCACCTCGCACGGCGCAGTACAGTTTGAAATAATACTATAGCAGAATTTTATGTTTATGTAACAAATCTATGTGTGGTCATCGTCATATGTTAGAAATCCCAGCATCAATTTTGTAAAAAAAAACAACATAAGCATTGTCGGGTTGGTACACCACCTGCCGCGCCTAATAAGGTTTTCAGGTTGGGTGTTTGTATGGCGATGAACCATGCGAGAGCATATGTGGGAGGAATGTTTGTGTGTACGGTAAATGAAGTCAGAGTTATTTTTATATTTTTTTTTATGAATAAATGCCGACTCAATCCGTGCAATCGGTCGATCAGCTATTTGATATTTAGGTGTTGTGTTATGCTTGCCTTGGTACGTATAAGGAGTATATAGAGGACTAACATAATCTATTACCTGTAACTGAGCGAGATCGGGTTATCTCAGTCGAGGGCTCAGATTCTGTAACAAAATGGGATGTTACAGAATTGTCAATTTCTGTTTTCGGTAGATGTGTATATGGTTTGGTTGGGATGTTACAGAATGGTCAATTTCAAGCCATTAACGCGCGAATGAATATACCGCAGTTAAAAAATTCCGCGAAATATCACGTAAAGGTACCAGACAGATCGAACAAGATTTATAGAAAAATCTAGCATGGGGTATGACGTGGGATATCTCTGTCTGAGACGCGAGAAATAGCCATCGAGGACTTCACAGGGTGAACCCTTACATTATTTACTGTATTATGCAGAATCCAGTATTACCTGACATAATAAGTCTTTTATACTACGTCATTTTCCCATTGGAAATCCTGTACGGTACGTACATCCCAATTAAAATGGCGACATTTCTTTCATGTAAATACTATTTCACGATATCTTATAAATTAGATCTACATTAACGATAAAACAATTACGTCACCTATCTATACAATATTCTAATTGATACTTGCAAGAGGAACACCGCTTACGAGTTATCTCCCTTGGATTGCTTTCATATAGCTCTCACCTTTCTTTTTAACATTAGTCATTGCTGACGTAATTCCAAAAGAAATCTAACATGCTAAATTTTAACTTATATTTTGCAAATAAAGTTCTCATGGTTAAAAATCAAAGATACGAATAATTTTATACAATATTACCTAAAAAACGCGGCTGGATATATTTCTGTAACTGTGTGTTGAAAAACGAAGTCGGGAAAATTAATAAAATAAGTAAATGATCATAGAATCCAATGGGGAAATGACTTGACATAGCACTGTTCATTAAATTTCAAGTATTTGTGTAAGGGATTTAGATTTAAGAAAAACAGCATCTGTTATGCTCAGAAAATAAATATTTCCAAATGTACTGCATGCCGAAAATAATTTGTTTACTTGTTGTATTCGTGTAAAATGGCGGGATTGAAATATATAGGCACTCAAATCGACGGTTACATCCACATTGAAGCCGTAGCTCATACAGACTATAGATATACCTCTCCACTCATATCATTAGGGAGCCTTTTTATTCTGAACTCATATATTGCTGTACACTGAACAAATCGACGAATAGGATCGGAACATTGCAGTGCCATGATTTACGCTTCATGGTAACGTGACGTTATTATTTCGTCCAAGTTTTTGTGAAGAAAAGACAACTATAATAAGGGGTAATGAAAAGTAATGGTTGGCAGAAAATATCTATACACCTAAAGAATCGCTACTTACATGTATGTATGGCATACGTGTAACACACTGACACAGTTCATCTTAGATTGAATTATCAACTTGGGGCAGGTTCGGACAATGATAACGGGACAAGTTCGGTCTATGCATCACATGTGAAGTCGTGAAGTTGTGGGCAAATATGACGTTGCATGCTAACAGTTAAATATGTCGTCATAAATACCATGCTGATTGTTTTCCGAACTTGCCTAACGGCAGGGCACGTTCGGTCATACAATTTTCGGACAGAAAAGGTAAAAAAAAAAAAAAAAGGTCTTCAAAAACGGACGTGTTTGCACCTTTGTTATTATTTTCTGAACACAGTTTCTCATACAAATGGTGTCTAGCTAGTCTACAATATTACAAGGTGATTAATGAGCTTAACCAGTGATTAGCGCGATTTTTATTTTATTTTTAGATAGAAAACATCCATTAGGGTATAATCACATACACAATTATTGGTTTTTTTTACTGGTATATTGACCAAATTATTAAAGGTTGAAAAATGTCGTTAAACATTTATCACCTTTTGAACGACTGAACCAGGGACAGTATATTCACTATACGTCCCTGACTGAACCCAGAATGGCTCTAATACGTCTGCTAACGTTGACAGTAGGATGAAAGTCAGTGAAAGCACGGAATTAGATTAGGTTATCTAAGTCCGTGGTGAAAGTAATAAGTAATGAGATATTATAATTTAGAATTTTGGATGTCAGATTTAAGATCCTAAGTTTCAAATTAGGAAATATAATACAATAAACGTATAATATATGCAGCCATATTCTAAGGAATCTCCCGCAGTTTAACAACCCGCGTCATAGGTCATACAAATATGGAAACGAGGCTCATCGTGACGTCAAACTACGCCAATGTCCTACACACAACTAAGATGGAGGCTTATCGTACGGGGGACACACGAGGGGGCCAGAAAACAACGTAGATCTGTCTGAAAGTGTGAGTGTTCATACAACGTTGTGTCGATCAAAGAACATTGTCATGCAATCGTTAGCTCTTTGCGGACGTCTTTTCTCCCGAGCGTTTGTGACAAGTCTTGGACTAAACCCCGAACGTCAGATTAAATCGAGAAAGGATTTTCACCTTGTGACAGGGTGTGCAGGATTTTCGAAGTCCCTAACAAAGACACAGGGACCAAAACAGTGGACTTATGGGGACGACGCTTATTTCATTACCAGACATAAGGTAGCGGATGTCATAGGTAAGAAATATTTAGAAATACAGAGGTATCTCGTGAGGCTCCCAAAACACACGTGATACACTGATGGGGTTTGTTATTGTTATTTATCAATGACTCCGTAGAGGTCACGTTTTGGGGAAGCACATCCTGTTCGTATATATTTGTGGTACGTATAAGACTGGTTGGGCACAATGCAAGTCATCAGTATTCTGCGCTGTGCCAACGTCACAGCAGCAATCGTCTGCTTTGGCATTGTAGGGTCTTATCGGAAACGTCAGCATAAGGTGATCCCATATTAAATATTGATATATTTTACTTTCATTTTCATACAACGATACTCAACGTTACACTGATAGAATGACAAAGTATGTAATTAAAATAAGCTGTGCCGGTCTTATTGAACAAAATCTTCTTCATCATATTCCTTTACCATATTTGCTAACTCTCCCTATTTTGGAGGGAGACCCCCGAGTTTGGACCATAACATTGAGCATTTTCATCTGAAAGAACAGCTAAAATGTGTCATTTAGTAGGTTTATTTCCCACTAAGGTAATATACTTTCATAAAAAAGCACCCCTAGTATTTATTTTATAGCTTGAGTAACAGGGTAACAGTTACGTTTATCTCGGCACAGACATTGTAAATCTAGGACATACAGTACTGTTCATGTTATCTCCAAAGTTCAAATTACATGTCACAAAGATGTTCTTAAAATCAAAGTTTTAGGTCCTTTAAACACAGAGTAGATCTACTGACTGTTTTAAATTAAAAATTAAGTTATTTCAAAATGTCGTCTTCAAGCTTCTAAGATACTCTTAAAATACCAGTAATTTTGTCAGGATTTGACCAGGTTTTAGAAATGTGCAAGTCATTTAATATAGATCTAGAGCACAGGTGCTGGACATGCTAATATGATGATGTGTTATATAAGTTATATACTACTATATAATATACACATCAATCAGTGTGTCCAGCACATGCACCTCACCGTCACCTGTATTATAGAGGACATGTACTTGTGTATGTATACAGATAATTCGACAGCTGTTATATCAATATGCTAAAACATTGGTGATCCTGACTGCATGTCAAACGAAAGGGTCAGATATCACTTGCATAAAGGTTAAATGTGAAAGTTCGGCCATTTCCATCCCAATTTACAAATCATACACATCAATGAAGACGGCTTGCTACTTACTGATTTACCTAACAACAGAAATATATATGTATGACCTATTAATGTACAACATCTGACTACCAAATCTTGTGACTTTTATTCCTGAAACTGATATCTAATTCTTCGAAATGATTTATTGCAACCAAGGGCACAGGACAATCACTATTATCAGTATATATATACAAAATGGAGAAAACTCTGAACTGCCATGTCAGTGATATTTCTTCGTCTTTTTGACAGGGGCCTGTGCCTTTGAGGGAAAAACACACCCTAGTACTAAAAGCATGATTTTTGGAAAATCAACTGTTTTTTGCAATGATCTAGGATTGGGAAAATAATCAAAAATATAGCATGATATATCTAAGGGAAGGGCCTATATAAAGCCCCAGAATGCAAGACCACCGCAAAATAATCACTGGTTGTGGATAATTTAATTTAATAAATTCATCCAACCATGAACCACACAAAATGGATCTTGAATATAAATCATATAGTATTATATACCTGGTAGATATTTCATACAACTCCTCATTTGTATTCCCTGCAGCAAGTATTGCCTTTTCTATCCTTAGTTCATCTACTCTTTCGATTCCACATCTTGCTTGAACTTTGCGTAAATATCTGTTATTGGAATAGTAGGTCGTAAATTTCATATGTGGATGGACTCACTGAAGTGAATATAGCTCTTGAGAATATTTTCCACTACACGGAATTTGATAATGTTCACTTTGCATTCGCCATTTAGCTGCATTTCTTTGATTTAGACTTTAAAATTTAGCTCAATTTCTATCAAAGTGAGAGTAGTAGCATTTGTATGTTAGCATTTGTATGTTTTACAAATATTTTGTTGTTAAAATAATTTCTTCATAAAAATCATAAATTTCCTTTGTGCAAATTCGCTTTCCTAAGATTTAAAAATCAAACTGATTAATTGTTAATTTCTTGTACATGTGCTGTTGCTGATAACAAAGTCATCAATTTCTAATTTTAACCGAATAATATTAATGAATTCATGATCACAATTTGACTTTAGTGACATAGAACGTTTAGTTTGTAACTGAGGGGTTAAGTAAGAACTACCTCCTTCCCTACTAGATAACCCTTTGAATGAACTACTTACAGTATTTGCAGATTTTAGTATTGGTATAAATATATATGGTATAGATTTTCAATCTCAATTTTTTTCAATATTCTCAAAAAAAGTGATGGACTGATCATGGATTACAAATTCCATTATCAATACAATCTGTTCTTCATTAAAATCAAAGTGTTAAATGTTTTCAATGTAAAAAATGAATTGAAAGTCATATATTCCTATGATTTTACCATATGACTGATAAAACTACCTAACAATTGCTTGAAATCCAGTCATTATAAAAGAACAAAACCTTTATGTATAGTGAACAACTCTGTCTATTGATGTACATGTTATGGTAGTGTATAGCGAACAACTCTGTCTATTGATGTTATAGTAGTGTATAGTGAACAACTCTGTCTATTGATGTTATAGCAGTGTATAGTGAACAACTCTGTCTATTGATGTTGTAGTAGTGTATAGTGAACAACTCTGTCTATTGATGTAAATGTTATGGTAGTGTATAGCGAACAACTCTGTCCATTGATGTTATAGTAGTGTATAGTGAACAACTCTGTCTATTGATGTTATAGTAATGTATAGTGAACAACTCTGTCTATTGATGTACATGTTATGGTAGTGTATAGTGAACAACTCTGTCTATTGATGTAATAGTAATGTATAGTGAACAACTCTGTCTATTGATGTTATAGTAGTGTATAGTGAACAACTCTGTCTATTGATCTTATAGTAGTGTATAGGTAACAACTCTGTCTATTGATGTTATAGTAGTGTATAGTGAACAACTCTGTCTATTGATGTTATAGTAGTGTATAGTGAACCACTCTGTCTATTGATGTTATAGTAGTGTATAGTGAACATCTGTCCATTGATGTTATAGTAGAGTATAGTGAACAACTCTGTCTATTGATGTACATGTTATGGTAGTGTATAGTGAACAACTCTGTCTATTGATCTTATAGTAGTGTATAGGTAGCAACTCTGTCTATTGATGTTATAGTAGTGTATAGTTAACACCTCTGTCTATTGATGTTATAGTAGTGTATAGGTAACAACTCTGTCTATTGATGTTATAGTAGTGTATAGTGAACATCTGTCCATTGATGTTATAGTAGTGTATAGTGAACAGCTCTGTCTATTGATGTTATAGTAGTGTATAGGTGACAACTCTGTCTATTGATGTAACAGTAGTGTATAGTGAACAACTCTGTCTATTGATGTTATAGTAGTGTATAGTGAACACCTCTGTCTATTGATGTTATAGTAGTGTATAGTGAACAACTCTGTCTATTCATGTTATAGTAGTGTATAGTGAACATCTGTCCATTGATGTTATAGTAGTGTATAGTGAACGGCTCTGTCTATTGATGTTATAGTAGTGTATAGTGAACAACTCTGTCTATTGATGTTATGGTAGTGTATAGTGAAGTTTTCAGTAAAATTTTGAAAATTGACAATTCGGGTTACTGCAACTCTATTTTTGATTCCGAGGCTCCTGCCCCTATGACAATTCCCATAGTAAAAACAAGAGGTGAGCTAAAAACCTGTTGTCTTGTTTTCCATTTGAGCTTAAATGTGTGATTTTTGCTTATTATCAGGTACCGGTATATGTAATGGTGCTATATTTTATTTTTACAAAAACCAGAGCCTATAAGTATAAAACAAAAAGAATCTGTGTCAGACTCAAAATTCTAATTACTACATGATAGTATTCCTAGTTACTGTTAGCTATAACATATACTGGAGATATTTTTCAGGAAAACTTTTTAAGTGCTATTATATTTGTACATAGGGTTGATATTGTACCTGTTAAAGGCTCATTCCTTATGCAATAAAAAATATGTTGATCACCTTTTTGTACGCATAATTATATTTATTGTGTGATGGATTACGGGACTTAGCTCTAAGCTGAAGTCACTAAGATTAGGAGTTCACGGTCCAGAGCAATTCAATACATACATATGTAGTTTATAATTACATGTCTCTGTCGGTGGCCATACATCGTTAAATACCGACCTGGGTCCTTGCCAAGAAGTCTATATATATATATATTGGTAGGATGTGAGTGACCACAGCTAACCTTGATTTTCCTTTATATAATATTAATAATGTTTTTAAATGTTAGAAACTATATTTGGGTCCTATGTCGGAGTAAAAAAGCCAACAAAATTGTTTTTGTGGTATCATGTTATAATAAAAAAAACACTAAAATGTAAATCTATTATATATATAATAAGTGCTAACATTTCCTTGTTTTTCTTCAATAGGCACTCCAACAATTTTTACATTCTTATATATATATGCATTACATGTCCTTATCTTGGTGCATTGGTGGGCCATTAAACAGATAATGTGAGATGGAATGGGATCTTCATTCGATCAATGTTTCCTTGTCTTTGTGTTCTATATATATAGCAAGGTATACATGTGGGACTAGGTATGATACCACCTTATATTTTTCTAAAGTTTTTTCATACAAAAAAATCCTGTTAAGTATTTGATGTTAGTTTCCAATGTATGTGCTCCTAATTAAATAATTCCCTGTTGGTATACTAGCTTAAATCTCCTCTGCTCTGACTTAGATACTTTGATTTTAGGTGTGGCCGACGGTGTAGGGGGATGGAGGAACTATGGAGTAGACCCATCCACCTTTCCCACAGCCTTGATGAAGATGTGTGAACGCTTGGTCAAAGAGGGAAAATTCAATCCCAGGACACCAGCAAAAATCATACAGGCCAGCTATGATGAAATGCAGCAACAGAAATTACCCTTGATTGGTAATATAAGATATGTCTGTTGGAAAATATCTTGTGCGTGCAACTCCTATACAGTAAATCTGATAACCAAATTTTAACAAATCTTAAAAAAAATTAATTGCATCATCTGTACATCATGTGGGTGCACATATGATATTTATATTTCAGTTTCAAATGTTTTTAAAAAAAGCGTTATTGCCTATTTTGAACTTTATATATGCCTATCAAAGTTTATTGTATACAGAATTCATATTTACTAAGAAATAGGAGTGACATCATATTTTATAATAAATTATACTACCTACAACTATCACATACATACTTAAAGATCCAACTAATTGTGTATACATGATTATGTTAAATTATGACATTAATCAGATAGATTCAATCACATTATCATCTGATGCATATCATTTGATGCCTATGACAGAGATCTAGAACAAGGCAGTCTATTATATGTACTCAAATCATGTGCGTTGAACCATGTAATAGTGAATACAATAGAGATACCAGTCTTATCCTAGTAAGCATGCAGACATTATAAGTAATTGAAAAATGATTTATGATATTATAGGATAACATGATATCATATCATATTTACAACAAAAGATAGCTAAGGTAACGATTAAATTCATAATTGAAATTCCATGATCAAGTTTTTTTCATATATGGCTGCATATCCGAAAGCTACCATATGCATGTGAACCGCATAGCCACAGGGCTTAGTGTTAATTTTGCAAACTAGCCAAAGTCTATAACTAGCATACATGTATAAGAGCAGTCAGATGTGAGCATTTTATGTAAGTGAATATTATTGAAATTTTAATTTTGAGGTTTGATAACCTTGTGTCTATTGGTCAGTGATAGATTCAACAGTTGTTATGTCAGTGTTTTGTCTTTAACCTGTTTAGACTCAGGATCTAGCCTTGCAAGTTTATAATTTACTACCGCTTTATATACAGTATACCATCGCATTACCACATAGATTAGATAGTTTTACTGGAGACACCCCATTACATAGACAACAAGTCTAATGATGTCTTCACTAGGATTTCTATCATTGGTTTGATACTTTGGTGATTCTTTTATTATTAGTATATGATTCTCTCGTGATTCTTAACTGGCTTTGTCAGCTGAAAGTCCAGAGGTTGAAAAATAGGTTCATTTTGAGGCGAGACTTTAGTTGATTCCTGAGAACCTGTTGTGGGTGAATGATTGGTATTATCAGACACATGCTGTGTCATGATCAGCAATCTGTCACAAAGCAACTTGTATTCATCTGTAACAAACCTTGATTTACTCAGAATTTTCCGCAAGGGATTATAACCTAATTAGGTCAAACCTTATGCTGTTGAAGTGTTCTAACAAGGACTTAAAACAGTCATCATATAGCTGTGTGTAAATTACATGACTGTGTACCTACACAGTGTTCATATATGGCTATAAGCTAACGGCTACTGAGTACAGACAATCACATAAGAGACTAAAAGAGAGCCAGATGTGTCCATGAATAACGGATCAATTAAACTTTGGTAATTCTTATCAACAATGTACTTAATAAAATAAGCAATGAACTTGATTGTGTAAATATATACACCATCATACTGCCTCCAGCACACACACATACATTACATTCATGAAGACATGTCCTTAAATGACCTTAACTAGTCTGTCCTCATATGACCTTGGCATTGTTGCGAGGCCATTACACCGGATACAAACAAAACCTGAATTACCTGTTAATATGCTAAATCCCATCAAATCAAAGAAAGTGAACTAATGATACTATAGGCAGTGAATTGGGTACAGAACACACCATATTGTTGGCAATACTCACAAACTACTAGCTACTGTGCTTGATACTGCAAGCAGTGAACTCCATACTGTAGGCAGTGTATTCCATACTGTAGGCAGTGTACTCCATACTATAGGCAGTGTACTCAATACTGTAGGCAGTGTACTCCATACTGTAGGCAGTGTACTCCATACTGTAGGCAGTGTACTCCATACTGTAGGCAGTGTACTCCATACTGTAGGCAGTGTACTCCATACTGTAGGCAGTGTACTCCATACTGTAGGCAGTGTACTCCATACTGTAGGCAGTGTACTCCATACTGTAGGCAGTGTACTCCATACTGTAGGCAGTGTACTCCATACTGTAGGCAGTGTACTCCATACTGTAGGCAGTGTACTCCATACTGTAGGCAGTGTACTCCATACTTCAAGCAGTGTATACATACTCCATACTGTAGACATTGTACTCCATACTGTATACAGTGAATGTCATACTGTAGGCAGTGAACTCCATACTGTAGGCAGTGTACCCCATACTGGAGGCAGTGTATACATACTCCATACTGTAGGCAGTGTATACATACCTTGTAACTACTATATTTGGTAGTTATTAACTAAATTTAATAAATGAATATTTAATTCTGTTTCTTTTGTACAGGCAGCAGCACTGCATGTGTGGTGTCACTACACAGAGAGGACAATACCTTATACACAGCCAATCTGGGCGACAGCGGCTTTCTTATCATCCGTGACAGTGAGGTGATTCACCGCTCAGTAGAGCAGCAACACTACTTCAACACTCCATTCCAACTGGCAGTGGTTCCCCAAAGTCAGGAGGGTCAGGTTCTCAGTGACAGGTAAGTCAGGAGGGTCGGGTTCTCAGTGACAGGTAGTCAGGAGGGTCAGGTTCTCAGTGGCAGGTAAGTCAGGAGGGTCAGGTTATCAGTGACAGGGAGTCAGGAGGGTCAGGTTCTCAGCGACAGGTAAGTCAGGAGGTCCAGGTTCTCAGTGATAGGTAAGTCAGGGGGGTCAGGTTCTCAGTGACAGGTTAGTCAGGAGGGACAGGTATTCTTAAGGACAGGCAGTGGTTCCCCTAAGTCAGGAGGGTCAGGTTCTCGGTGACAGGTAAGTCAGGAGAGTCAGGTATACTTAAGGACAGGCGGTGGTTCCCCAAAGTCAGGAGGGTGAGGTTCTCGGTGATAGGTGGGTGAGGAGGGTCAGGTTCTCAGTGACAAGTAAGTCAGGAGCGTCAGGTATACTTAAGGACAGGCGGTGGTTCCCCAAAGTCAGGAGGGTGAGGTTCTCGGTGATAGGTGGGTGAGGAGGGTCAGGTTCTCAGTGACGGGTAAGTCAGGAGGGTCAGGTTCTCGGTGACAGGTAAGTCAGGAGGGTCGGGTTCTCAGTGATAGGTAAGTCAGGAGATTTTGTTTCTAAGTTACAGGGACGACAGGAGGGTCAGGTTTTCAGTGATAGGTAAGTCAGGAGAGTCAGGTTCTCAGTGAAAGGTAAGTCAGGAGGGTCAGGTTGTCAGTGACAGGTAGTCAGGAGGGGCAGGTTCTCAGTGACAGGTAAGTCAGGAGAGTCAGGTATACTTAAGGACAGGCGGTGGTTCCCCAAAGTCAGGAGGGTGAGGTTCTCGGTGACAGGTAAGTCAGGAGGGTCGGGTATACTTAAGGACAGGCAGTGGTTCCCCAAAGTCAGGAGGGTCAGGTTCTCGGTGACAGGTAAGTCAGGAGGGTCAGGTTCTCAGTGACAGGTAGTCAGGAGGGTCAGGAAAACTTAAGGACAGGCAGTGGTTCCCCAAAGTCAGGAGGGTTGAGTTCTCAGTGACAGGTAAGTCAGAAGGCCTAGGGCCAGGTACTAATTAAGCGGCTCCCCAAAGTCAGGAGGGTGGATTACACAGTGGAATGCATATCTAAATTATACTGTGTAAGGGCTCCCCAGAGTCAGTGGGGTCAGGTACTCCTCAATAGGTAAGTCTGTGGGGTCAGGTACTCGGCAATAGGTAAGTCAGTGGGGTCAGGTACTCAGTGATAGGTTAGTCAGTGGGGTCAGGTACTCAGTGATAGGTGAGTCAGTGGGGTCAGGTACTCAGTGATAGGTAAGTCAGCGGGATCAGGTACTCAGTTTATTTAAATATATATTATAAGGATTCCCAAAGTTCAGATGGATCAGGTACTCATGATCAATGTCAGGTACATCAACGTTATATAAGGCACCCATACAAATGTGTGCAATGTTTGAAATAAACAATAGCCTTGGGTAATCATTAGCATTTGAACTTGTACATATTGGTATCAAATATATAGAATTGGGCAATAGAACAATGAAAAATTAACTCAATATTCCTGTCTTAATTAGTTTGTCAAATCTTTGTTAAAATCAATACTTGTATTTTGTTTGGCATTACTTGTAGTTGGTAATTGTTGCTGTTTTACTATTTGACAGTCCTGCCATGGCGGATAGCACGTCCTTTAAAGTGGAGGAAGGCGACATCCTCCTCCTCGGCACGGACGGCCTTTTTGACAACATGTGTGAAGACATGATAATGGATCACATCTCTAAACTCAAGGTACTTTGCTGGGGATATACCAAGTCATATTGATGTTAGGGGTATTCTGAAACAAATCTGTGCTGTGGAGATAAAACTAACCAATGTTTACTGGATTACTTTAAGTACATATTACCTGGTACATGTACTCGTTACAAAATTTGGGATCATAACAAAGCTGATCTTTTTGTAAGTGTTATATGATGAATTTTGTGTATGTGATACAATAAATATCAACAATACTAAAAAAAAATACATTAGTAATGCCTAGTTTAAAACCTTAATAGCCATAACAAGATCACTTTGTGAATTAAATCTGAATCCAAATATTTTGCCCTTGATAGGACCATCGAGCAGATATACAGAAAACAGCCAACAACATGGCAGAGGATGCACTTTCGCTCTCCCTAGACCAAGACTACTTATCTCCGTTCTCCTTATCCGCCATTGATGCTGGAATCGATCTCAAAGGTGAGTTACTGCTTCCTCTATTTCAGAAAGTTTCCGTTTCGTGTTTGCAATGATTAAAAGTAAGGAATATAATAACTATAGGTGGTCAGGATGCCACTGGTAAAATGATATTGTCTGGGTGTTTGAGCCTCAAATAGGTATTAACATTGGTATATTTGATTTGGGGGGAGGGGTTGTTTGGTAGCAGTGGTGATAGGTGGTCACGAAACAATTGCTTTGCCCATTGTTTTTAATGTTAAAAATATGCAACACAGAATCTTACATAGTTAATAATTATAATGTGTAGTAACTGTTGCATTTAATAATGTTATGAATGTGCATTTTATTCTTTCTATACAACACTGAAAAAATAATGGGGTTTTTTGCTCAATTTTTTTCTTTTATTACAGCAAACCAAATAATTAACAGCTTTTTTGGATGGATGGTCTCTGAGAGACACAAATGTTCAATTATTGGAATATACTCTGGTGTCTTTGTCTTTGCATGAAATCAAAACTAAGTGATAATATTTTAGGTAAGCATGTTTAATTGTTGTACCCAATATCTGAATGACTTTCTGTTGTGTTCTACAGGAGGCAAACCTGACGATATAACAGTGATCCTAGCCAGAGTCGCAGTGTTAGACACATAACATCAAGTGATATTATAGACACGAGAATCTTACCTGCAATCTCCAAGTCATTGAGGTAGCAACGCATACCTCTACCGGTACAATGTATACTCCAAGCTGTTAGGAATGGATGTGAAAAACCTATAGAATTTGTTTAGAAAAGGAGCATTTTCATTGAAAATTGTTAGAATTACAGTATAGAAGTTTTCAGTAAAGTCTTTGTAGTTTAATGGTGGTGATGATAATGTTTTGTCAGTTCTGTCAAATGTTACTGTAATCCTATTATTGTAGACTTTTCCCAAGTTAATGAAATTATACTGGAATGATACAGATACTGAAATTATACTGGAATAATACAGATACTGAAATTGTACTGGAATAATACAGATACTGAAATTATACCCGAATGATAAGGATACAGAAATTTTAATGGAATAATAACAATACAAGTTTTACTGGAATAATAACAATACAAATTTTACTGGAATAATAATGATGCTCCAGGTTTGAGAGAGAGAGAGAGTCTTGAGACTACAAACTCGTTGCCATTTTAAAGTCCTCTTCTTTGTAAAACTGATATAAAGTATTTGATGACAATGTCTTATGTACTATAAATCATCTTGTGATATTTGTAAATATGTTTTAGTTGTATGATCATACTGTTATTGTTATGCAGGACATGCTTAAAACTTTGATTATTATGTTAGACAAATCTGTAGTAGCTTGTGTAAAGTGATGACTGGGAAATGCCTGTACTTGGCCACTGGGAAATGCCTGTACTTGGCCACTGGGAAATGCCTGTACTTGGCCACTTACATTGACCTTGTTGCATTTATAAAAAAAGGACTGACCTAGTTGTCTGATGTTGTTTTTCTGGTGAGTCTTGGTAAACACTGTCAAGGTCTACATTTATATTTTCTGCTGGGCCTAGCACCTGGTAATGTTACGTTTAAAATAGGGTGGTCATTCTATGTAAACAAAAAAGCTCCTTCATGTAGTCTGATAAACTTCCCACATACCTGTATATACAATAGGAATGTTGTCAGAAAACAAGGAATAATGATATGGATTGTAAAGACATATTATAAATTTAGAAAGTTCAGATATTATTATTGAGTTGCAGTCCAGTCAAAGAACATGTTTTAAAGTGAAATTCTAAGCCCTTCTCTCACTTTTTTGTCAAAAGAATTCAGAGCCCCTCCCCTAGGAGGAGTTCTGTGTTACAATATAAGATCACTTTCAGAAGCAGTTAAATCATGCTTTTGAATATAGAAATTTATATTTATAGATTCACTGTACTACATTGTAATGATAATTATGTTTCCTTCTGGGATGAAAACAAGACTAACAGAGATCTGAGAGGTGTGCAAATTACCAAATGAAAACTGCTAGCTATACAAATGAGTCTTTCATAGAGGAATTTATAACATTAACATATTGATTAGACTTGTCACCTAAAGCTACCAAAATATTAACAAAGATACCTCAGTTTTGTTTCTTAGCTGCAGCAATGAGCATCTTGATGTGAGAGATTTGGATTGGACTTTGTTGATTTGTGCTAGTGTGTTACAAAACATTTGTTTATGAATTTCTTTGTTCGCCTCTGTTTTGTTTTGTATAGATCATTATATGGTGTAAGAAGAAATTATTCAACCATTACTGAAAAACAGGAGAAACAGACAAGATTTATGTAATTGCTTCTGTTGATTCATGTCTCTCTACTGGTGATTGTGAAATTGTGTAAGAAAATAAGACATCGTACTGTCTTGTGATAGAATGGATTACCAATATCTATAATCCTATAGTTTTCTGATGAGGAGTAACATGAGAATAGATTTACCAATATCTATAATCCTATAGTTTTCTGATGAGGAGTAACAGGAGAATGGATTTACATGTACCTATATCTATAATCCTATAGTTTTCTGAAGGACTAACAGGTGATATTTGTAAATTCCAACCTTACTGGTTCCATCATCAAAATGAAAGACTGAATAGCGAAGTTCTAGATTTTACGTTCAGCTGTATATCATAATTATGTAGGCTCCACTGACCAAATCATGTGCATTTCCAAAAACCATATTCATGTTTTAATACAGGGTTACATAGCTGTATGAATGCGACCCCAAACATAAAAAAATATATTAAAAAGATGATATATCCTATATACATTGAAGGCACGTTAGTCTAGTGGTAGGACGCCCGGCTCGTGACCGAAGGGTTGCGGGTTCGTGTCACGGCAGGCTCTGTGTTGTATCTTTAAGCAATATACTTGACTCTGCTTGTTCTAGTCTACTCAGCTGTAAATGAGTATGTGGTTGGTCAGTGCTAGAATTGTTGAATGCTAGCTGTAAGCGCCGAAATGGCAGCTCTGGCTGTATGCTCCCCAAGGAGTTGAGAAAGATACTGGCTGGTTGCAAAGGCCCTATAACCACGGATAATAATTTGTGAACCGCTTTGAAACAACCTACGAACGAGGTTGTGATAGAGCGGTAACTCAAATTATTATTATTATTATTATTAAGGCTAGCAAACAAAGACTCTGAATAAGAAAATTCTATATTGCTTTTTTCTCATATAAAACAAACTTGTTTTGGTGGCTGTTAGTTTTGTTTTTTACGTATTATATTACCTACACATCTTTATTCTACCAAAATGGGAAAATAATTGTGTTTGGTGTTATGTCTCCATCGCAACACTTAGGATTTCTTCCTTTTTCTTTTCTCTTCTGCTTACTCTCTCTTTTTCGAGGTGTCAACCTAAACACCCATCTTCATGTTTCATCCCCCACCCATTTTTTTTTTAAAATGTAAATATTAAATTTATAATTCTGTAAAATAAAACACATTTAATGTGCGTGTATATTAATTTGAATTCACTTTTTGTTTTGTTTTACACTGTTGTAGTAATATGGAAAAATCAGACAGTTGTAGGACGGGGATATGTGAAGTATTTGGACTAAGTTTCCGTATTAGTACACTACTTTTGATATAATTGGAAGTTATACACTGATATACATGCACTTTTGTTGTTGTCAATGTATAAGTATAGAAAAATACCACTAATATAACTGAGTTTACCATTAATATTTAAATACACCGTATAATTAGTGATATTGTATTATAACAAGCACAGATTTATATGATGTATTGATTTTGATGTCTACAATTATGGCACTGCATGAAGTGATCATGTTAATTTGTACCACCAGTATGTAAAGTATAAAGTTGATATAGGAATATTAGACTTAGCACAGGCAGTACTTAACTTTGTATGTCGAAGGCTCGGCAAAATACACATATATAGATAAAGTATATATATATTACAATGCTGAAGAATTTCATTACCGGTAAATGTTTGACGTGTAGTTTAAAATATCTCTACTTTTTCCAAATGTGCTAAAGCTTTAATCAAGAAATCCAAAAGCTATCAGATGCAGTCACATATACAAATTAAATCCTGTGTGATCTGTACCAATAGAAAACTGTACAATACCTTGTATATCTTTTTCAAAAGTGAATCTAGTCAAAACACATCAACAACTATACATCTATATTTTAAGTGAATTTTGTGAAAACTATTCTCAATCCATTAGTTACGTTTAAGTAATTGTGTGGCCCTGTTTTATAATGCTCTACAAGAACTAAACCTTTAAGTCACCTCTATAATAGACTGTCTTGTGTGACTTTTCAACCTTCTCTCAAGAGATCATATATGAAAAGTCTTTACTTTGATTTTTTTTATAATGCAGAAATTAAAAATGTTGTCAGTTGCAAGCATTCAGATGTTTTGAGCTTTGCTTGCATAATTAACTTGACAATGGTACATGTGTATGATGTAAAAATTGATCACACTGGTACAGATGAGAAAACAGGGTGATGTATGTGTTCATCGAAAACAAATCTTATAAATGTTTGTTTTTTTCCTGTTGTTACTATGGTTATGACTGTATGTAGTGTAGTACTTACTGTTTATTTTTTATGTTCCGTGTGGCAAGTGTTTACTATATATTCATTTACCATATTACCATTATAATTATGAAATATGCAAGTTCATTTATAGTTACACCAATTACATAGAGTTCAATCTTCTTGTGATTTTTGTTGCAAATATAAGAATTTGAATATTTTTATAGACACCAGATCTCATTGTTAACATAAGAGGAAGAAACAAATACAAATCTGCATGTGATTGTGTGGTATATATTGTGATAGATTGTAGGTGTATATGGCTCATTTAATCAGATAAATGATGGTAAGAGATATCCTAAAACAGGCTGAAAGTCCAAGGTATTCAGAAAATTGTTTCTTAACAAAATTTGATATATCAATACTAAGGTATGCCTAAGTTTCACTAGACAGAAAATGTTAAAAGTAAAATTTCAAATACTATTTGTATGATCAATATGGTATGAAATAATAAGTATTGTTGGTCAACAAGTTAATAACAAATTACACCTTGATAAATACAGTTCCACAAAAATGCCTGTGTGCATTGTGCATTAGGGGTGTGATATTGCAGAAGTTCAGCAATATTCTAAATTTTTATTCAGCACTGTTTATGATAAAAAAAAAAAAAATGAACATTTTCTGATTGTTTGAAGCTGTAGTGTGATTGAGTAGTGGTAGTAGTATCGTGTAACTTGTATATTTTATGGTAAAGAACTAGAGCATAAAGGGGTGTTTATTATATGTTTTATGGTAAAGAACTAGAGCATAAAGGGGTGTTTATTAAAGTAGTTACGTGTAACTTGTATGAAGGAGTGTTTATCATGTTAACAGCATGTTGGTTTGAATACATATGTACATAGTCTGTGATTGTGAGGATAAATGTGGATAAAAACAATATAATTTGTATTATTGTTTAGGTAATGTCTTGAGACTTCATTTGTCTATAAAACCTTAATCTTGAAAATTCATGTCAGCAGATTTTATTTAGCTAAAGTACTGAAGTACTTCATCTAGTTTTCATCCAAACATGCAGGTTGAGTCAGTGAATATGGGACATTTCACTCAGGGTAAAATAACCATTAATGGAACTTTCGAGGGTTGCTTTTTGTGTTAAGTAATATTATACACAAACTCATACGAAAGTGTTTTTTTTTTAGAATTTTCTTAATAATTATTCTCATTTCCATATTTTCTCCAAGGTGGGAAATTAAAGACTGTCTGCTATCAGAAATTTAAAAATGTGCTATATCACCATACATGTATATCTAAAATGGTAACATATTATCATAATTCAAGGTTTTATGCTACCTGTAATAATACAAAACACATGATCAATGCAACTTCGATTTCACACTCGGCTCTTGACATGTTGACTATACATACTTAGCTTGACGAGTAAAAGTAAATAAACATGCATGTATTGAAGGTTCAAGAGCTATATATCCCTATAACATGATACTTTTATCAGACTTCTGAAAATTTGTCAGAAGTAGGACCACAATCAACAAAATGTGTTGTTTTTCTGTTAAGTGTTTCTTCTAGTCATAGCGACCCAAACGACCCAAAAAATAAAAATTTCAACTACATGTATGGGTGCTTTTACTAGCAGGACATCTCATTGACCTGTGGCCATGCATATGCTTCTGTAGATTAATTTACACTTGATATGAAACCATGGCATCATATTGTCAACCAAAGTCAGCTTAATTGTACTCATACTTTAACATTCCCTAAAATAGTAAATATAAAAAATGGATTAGGTTTCTGTCGTGTTTATGCTATAAGTTATGTTGTGACTTGCATATGCATGTGCTAAATACAATGACCACTTTTACCAGCGTGACATCTATAGCACTAGTGAAATTAATTAGTCTGTCTGCAAGTTAAATGTATTTAAAAAAATAATATCTAAAAGTAATCTGAGTATTTTGAACCAATAACATTAAATATCAGTTATCACTGTCAGTACATCGATAGATGTAATGTGTATCTGTAGTAACCATTAATGTTGCCCCGTCTGACATCACTAATTGGACGGTGGTCATGATAATCTGGTAGGATATGTTACCTGGACTACTGTCCTGATAAGTGTCATGTCAGTTACTCGTATAAGTGCTATTCCAGATACTTTACAAATCTATAGAGGGCAGGGCTGCACTTTTATGTGACTCCCTACCACCCCTGTGTTATGAGTGCCTCCCAGCCCCCATGTCTAAATGATATAGAGAATCTTTATGTTCCTATTACTTGTGAGTTTTTCAGCTTGTTTAATGAAATTTAAATGTAATGGTAACAAGTTTTTAAGATTTTTCTTTTTTCTAAACTGAGCTAAAACTTGTTCCATGGCACATTTTGTGAGAAATTTTAGCAGCAAAATCAAAGGAAAAATACACCACCCAGTTTTGCCATGAATTACTTATGTTGTCATAATGTTCGTTTTGACATCACAATGGGTAATAAAACGCATATTAAAAAGTGAAAAATGTTTGTAATGGCGTAAAAACCTTGTATAGCAGTCTAGGTATAAGGTAAATTTATATCTGAAATAGCCTGAAACATTTTCATCCATTGAAACTAGGGTAAAAAGGTCAGGTGTATTTTTAAACAGTAGTTAAACGTTACTGGAGAGTACATGTGTAGAATGAATGTAACAAATGTTTTTGAAATCACATAAATGTGGAATGTTTGATAAAATAAAATTTGTAACATTAAAACTGAGTCTAATGTTGTTTGTTGTCTTTTAAGTAGACAGTATGATGGCACCTAAGTATTCACGAAGGTTGATTGGAACTGTTAAGCCACTGACAGATATACATGTACCGTCAGCTTCTCCATTAATTTGTAATAATAAAGGTGATTGCGGTTTGCAATAATATAAAGGGAATGGCAATGTGTGACTTTTTTTCACAAAAGTTTGCTAATGATTTTATAAGCTTTATTTTGGACATGCTTTTTTGTATAATGTGAAAGAAAGGAGTACATCTCCCATACCAGTAAATGATGTGTACCAAATTTGCACAGAAAGACCAGAAAGACCAAAAAGAAGATCAATGGCTTAAGTATGTACTGATCATAAATGGAAAATTTCATTCAAGTTCCATCTGAATTGGTGTGATAATTTAGGAGTTGTCTAGCTTATATTCAAAATGATAAAATACAAGAGGGCAGTAACAGCCATACTAATCAGATGGTCAGTGAAATCAGTTGGATAGTCTAAAAGGAGCAGTATTGAAAAATGTTGTGAATGAATGAAAGAAACAAGCTCATTCAAGTCTTATCCTCTGGAGAGGGTTACTGGTATAAGGTACATCTGGAGTGGGTTACTGGTATAAGGTACATCTGGAGAGGGTTACTGGTATAAGGTACCTCTGGAGTGGGTTACTGGTATAAGGTACCTCTGGAGTGGGTTACTGGTATAAGGTACCTCTGGAGAGGGTTACTGGTATAAGGTACATCTGGAGAGGGTTACTGGTATAAGGAACCTCTGGGGTGGGTGACTGGTATAAGGTACCTCTGGAGAGGGTTACTGGTATAAGGTACATCTGGAGTGGTTACTGGTATAAGGTACCTCTGGAGTGGGTTACTGGTATAAGGTACATCTGGAGAGGGTTACTGGTATAAGGTACCTCTGGAGTGGGTTACTGGTATAAGGTACATCTGGAGAGGGTTACTGGTATAAGGTACCTCTGGAGTGGGTTACTGGTATAAGGTACATCTGGAGAGGGTTACTGGTATAAGGTACCTCTGGAGTGGGTTACTGGTATAAGGTACATCTGGAGAGGGTTACTGGTATAAGGTACCTCTGGAGTGGGTTACTGGTATAAGGTACATCTGGAGAGGGTTACTGGTATAAGGTACCTCTGGAGTGGGTTACTGGTATAAGGTACATCTGGAGAGGGTTACTGGTATAAGGTACCTCTGGAGTGGGTTACTGGTATAAGGTACATCTGGAGAGGGTTACTGGTATAAGGTACCTCTCTGGAGTGGGTTACTGGTATAAGGTACATCTGGAGAGGGTTACTGGTATAAGGTACATCTGGAGAGGGTTACTGGTATAAGGTACCTCTCTGGAGTGGGTTACTGGTATAAGGTACATCTGGAGAGGGTTACCGGTATAAGGAACCTCTGGGGTGGGTGACTGGTATAAGGTACATCTGGAGTGGGTGACTGGTATAAGGTACCTCTGGGGTGGGTGACTGGTATAAGGTACCTCTGGAGTGGGTTTCCGGGAGACCTATCGGTCTCAAGTTCAAACCAAATTTTATGTTCTAATTGCCCGTATATGAAATTTGGTTTAAACTTGACCTTTCGGTCTCAAGTTCAAACCAAATTCCATGTTCTAATCGCCATTATAGCCACTCAAAACAACGTACTTTCCCCTAATACATATCTTCTCCACACCTTTGGAATAATGACAAAATCAAAGGTCTGAACGTGCAACCTTGCGGATAATCCAAGCATCTATTGGTTTGGTCCCTTCATGTATATCAAATGAATAATGTGGTAGCATAGCAGTAAAATCTACTGACTTTAAAGTCAGGTGTCCCTCTTCTTATCCTCAAAGGACAGGTATCAGGATCGGTCCGTTTTTTTATACTGCAACCTGTCAAATAGTTAACTGCTTGCCTTTAAATTTGTCATTACATATACCATGGTGTAAGGAGGAAGTGTCTATGGAGAGCAAAGCCCTTTGGTTTAGAAAATGGCCATATATGGCTACAATAGCTATTATACCAGCAATGTCTTTTGTCAAAACAAGTCAAAATTCACATAAAGATTGGTTCAAACAGAAATTGTCTGTTTTGAGTGAAATATTTTATGAGAAGTAAACGCATGGACAATAGGTGTCCAACTTGAAGTCATAGGACAATAATCTGTAAAACTGATTCCGTTACAGAATCTAGGACAACAATCAGTTTTACTGATTATTGTCCTATATTCTATAACGTAATCAGTTTTACAGATTATTGTACTATATTCTATAACGGACAATAATCAGTAAAGCTGATTCCGTTACAGAAACTAGGACAATAATCAGTAAAACGAGATTCCGTTATAGAATCTAGGACAATTATCTGTAAAACTGATTCCGTTATAGAATATAGGACAATAATCAGTAAAACTGATTCCGTTATAGAATCTAGGACAATTATCTGTAAAACTGATTCCGTTATAGAATATAGGACAATAATCAGTAAAACTGATTCCGTTACAGAATCTAGGACAATAATCTGTAAAACTGATTCCGTTACAGAATCTAGGACAATAATCTGTAAAACTGATTCCGTTACAGAATCTAGGACAAGAGCTGCATTATCCTCAGTGATCAAAGAGGCAACTATTCTGTATCAACATCGTATGATGTTAATTTCAGTGTGAAGTAATGTTGAATTACAAAAGAAGGATTCATGTTGGGTGTCAATATTTAGAATGAGTCCCATGCACACAACTTGCACTGTCTCACAAAATTTACAAAAATCTAAAATCTTTCATCTTAAAAACAAAATCATCTTTTTTGACAAAAATGTTTATTCTTTTTTTTTTCAACAAATAATCTTCAATACAAGATAACCCATTCCGTTTTGAGAAAATGGATACTAGGACAAATAATAATAAATAACAATGACATTTCAGTAAAAACATACATTAATATTCAACTTATAATAGCAGACATGATCTCAATATAACATACATTTTATGTAGCACTTGGTATGACATTCATCATTTTCTTTTGAATTATATCATTTAATGAGTCTTTTAAGAAATATTTTGAGCTATTCCTCTGGGAATATGTTGTACATGTCTGTACCTACTCCACCGTCTGCTTCTGTACATCAGCTTCATGAAACGGGTTAACAACAGTGCAATGTGGTAGTCTTTATATTAAGACACTTTTCTTCATTCTGATCGCCACTGAAATCCATACAGTATGTCTAAACATATATTTGCGGCCTTTCAAAGTTAAAATATATTGGTTAGCATCCCAGATTTTGCTTCAATTAGATTTTGTATGCACCAATACAACCCAGCTTATTAAAATTATATCAATATTGATGCCAGTCTAAGACATCCACACACATGTCAGTCATCGTCGTCAGTGTCTTCTGCCAGAACCGCACTGGTCTGGAGAACAGATTGAGACTGTGTGCTTGCTTGGGAACTACCGAAAAACAGGGACCGGAACTGTAAACAAACAAAAACCAATGTTAAAGGGAAGTGTGTTACCAGACATCAGTAACTGTATACAGTGTAACAAGAGGCCCAATGGGCCTGAATCGCTCACCTGGTATTAATCTCACAAATAATCTTTAAAGTGGACTAAAATACAGCTTCAGGCAGAATATCAGTGTTTGACTCATAAGAACCTATTAAAAGATTTAAACATATGACGCCTGTGACCTTGAATTTCGAACAAGAACATAAGGTTGAACAGAGTTTATAGTCGTCCAACCAAGCATGCTTCTGGCAAAATATCATTACCCTGGACCTTTTGGTTATACAGAACAAGTCATTTAAAGATTTAAACATATATTGACCACTGTGACCTTGCATATGGGTGAAGGTCATTCATTTGAAAAAAACTGGTAGTCCTTAATACCAGCATATTAATGGCCAAATATCATCACCCTTAGCCTTTTGCTTATTGAGAAGAGGTTATTTAAAGGTTTTAAACATATTTGACCCCTGTGACCTTTAATATATGTCGAGGTCATTCGTTTGAATAAGCTTGGTAGTCCTTCATCCTAGCATGCTACTGGCCAAACAGCATCATCCTAGGAATTTTTGGTTATTGAAAAGATGTTGTTTAAAGGTTTTAAACATATTTGACCTCTGTGACCTTGAATGACCGTCAAGGTCATTCATTTTAACAACCTTGATAGCGCTTCATCCCAGCATGCTACAGGCCAAATATTATAACCCTCAGCCTCTTGGTTATTGAGAAGAAGTAGTTTTAAAGGTTTTAAACATATTTGACCCCTGTGACCTTGAAAATGGATGAAGGTCATTTATTTGAACAAACTTGGTAGCCCTTCATTCCAGCATGCTAAAGGCCAAATATCATCACCCTAGGCCTCTTTGTTATTCAGAAGAAGTCGTTTAAAGATATTTCACATAATTGACCCTGTGACCTTGAAAATAGATGACGGTCATTCATTTGAACAAACTTGGTAGCTCTTCATCCCAGCATGTTACTGGCCAAATAGCATTATGCTTTCCCTTTTGGTTATTCAGAAGAAGTCGTTCAAAGATTTTAACATATTTGACCCATGTGACCTTGAAAATGGGTGACGGTCATTTGTTTAAACAAACTTGGTAGCTCTTCATCCCAGCATGTCACTGACAAAATATCATCGCCCTAGGCCTCTTGGTTCTTCAGAAGAAGTCGTTCAAAGATTTTAACATATTTGACCCCTGTGACCTTGAAAATGGATGAAGGTTATTTATTTGAACAAACTTGGTAGCCTTTGATTCCAGGATGCTACTGGCCAAATATCATCATCCTAGGCCTTTTGGTTACTAAAAAGAAGTTGTTTAAGTAAAAAGTTGACACCGGACAGATGGACGGACAACGGACGACGCACCATGGCATAAGCTCACTTGCCCTTTGGGCAGGTAAGCTAAATATACTCTACATAGAGGGTATCTGCTCATAGTCAGTATTATCTAATCTGTAACAGGAGAGGGAAAATGCAACAGGCCCAGACAGGAACTCAACCTGAGACCTGTGATCTGTAGAAGATACTCCAATTAATTCAGCTATTTGGTCTCCAGCAGTCACATCATCATAGTACCATCATAGTACCATCATAATACCATCATAGTACCATCATAGTACCAACATAATACCATCATAATACCATCATAGTACCAACATAGTACCAACATAATACCATCATAATACCATCATAGTACCATCATAGTACCATCATAGAACCATCATAATCATCTATGTTTGGTCAAATGCAGAGTTTTAATTAATCGAGAAGGTGATATTTCAGGTATAAGTTAGAAATTTTCAAAAAGTTGAGGACAATTTTTTTTAGGACTGAGTCTAAAAAGCTACAAAATACCAGATAATATTGCTTGTGTTTTCCTGGTTTTGCAAGTTATGGCTATCATCCAAATCATACACCATCAGATTGAGAATTTTTAGGACTAAACACATGCTTGTATAATTAAAGCATAGCAGCACTGTATACACCGGATGCTATACCTTTTTCCTGGGCGGTGTACCAGGCACAAGATCATCTTCCTCATCTTCCTCTTCATCTTCATTAACGGTAATATTCGGTGCACTTGTATCAAAAACCTAAAATAGACAATTTCAACAAGGTTAAAGAAGTAATGCAAAACAATATATCCCCTACGGTACTGACACAGTGTCACAAATTATACATGTCCCCAACCGTTACACATCTGGTAATTATACATGTCCCCAACCGTCACACATCTGGTAATTATGCATGTCCCTCACCATGATAGACCTAATGACCCTTGCACAACAGATTGTCTACTAATGATACAATACATATCCCATACCCCACACAATGTCTAGTTACCATACAAAATATATCCCTGACCATGAGATATTGTCTAGTGATGATGGAACTCCACTGTCCACACCAATACACTTGTTGTAAACTGATGGTTGTACCTTGGCCTTAGACTCATTGGTTATAAATAGGCTGTCATTTCTCCTTACCATTCCTTAGCCATGGACTGTTTGGGTATTACAGGACTGTCCTGTTTCATCATCATACCTAAGCCGTGGACTGATTAGGTATAACTAGGCTGTCGTTTCTCTTTACCGTACCTTAGTTGTGGACTGATAAGGTATAACTAGTCTGTCATTTCTCTTTACCATACCTTAGCCGTGGACTGATTTGGTATAACTAGGCTGTCATTTCTCTTTACCATACCTTAGCCGTGGACTGATTGGGTATAACTAGGCTGTCATTTCTCTTTACCGTCCCTTAGCCGTGGACTGATTAGGTATAACTAGGCTGTCGTTTCTCTTTACCGTACCTTAGTTGTGGACTGATAAGGTATAACTAGTCTGTCATTTCTCTTTACCATACCTTAGCCATGGACTGTTTGGATATTACTGGACTGTCCTGTTTCATCATCATACCTAAGCCGTGGACTGATTAGGTATAACTAGGCAGTCATTTCTCTTTACCGTACCTTAGCCGTGGACTGATTAGGTATAACTAGGCTTTCATTTCTCTTTACCATACCTTAGCCGTGGACTGATTAGGTATATCTGGACTGTCATTTCTCTTTACCATACCTTAGCCATGGACTGTTTGGGTATTACTGGACTGTCCTGTTTCATCATCATACCTAAGCCGTGGACTAATTAGGTATAACTAGGCTGTTATTTCTTTTTACCGTACCTTAGCCATGGACTGATTGGGTATAACTGGACTGTCATTTCTCTTTACCGTACCTTAGCCGTGGACTGATTGGTTATATCTGGACTGTCATTTCTCTTTACCATACCTTAGCCGTGGACTGATTAGGTATAACTAGGCTGTCATTTCTCTTTACCATTCCTTGGCTGTGGACTAATTAGGTATAACTATAGGCTGTCATTTCTCTTTACCGTACCTTAGCCGTGGACTGATTGGGTATATCTGGACTGTCATTTCTCTTTACCGTACCTTAGCCATGGACTGATTGGGTATAACTGGACTGTCATTTCTCTTTACTACCTTAGCCGTGGACTGATTGGGTATAACTGGACTGTCATTTCTCTTTACCGTACCTTAGCCGTGGACTGATTGGGTATATCTGGACTGTCATTTCTCTTTACCGTACCTTAGCCTTGGACTGATTGGGTATAACTGGGCTGTCATTTCTCTTTGCCGTACCTTAGCTGTGGACTAATTAGGTATAACTAGGCTGTCATTTCTCTTTACCATACCCTAGCTGTGGACTGATTAGGTATAACTGGACTGTCGCCTCTCATTACCATACCTTAGCCGTGGACTGATTAGGTATAACTGGACTGTCACCTCTCATTACCGTACCTTAGCTGTGGACTGATTAGGTATAACTGGACTGTCGCCTCTCATTACCATACCTTAGCCGTGGACTTATTAGGTATAACTGGACTGTCACCTCTCATTACCGTAGCTTAGCTGTGGACTGATTAGGTATAACTGGACTGTCGCCTCTCATTACCATACCTTAGCCGTGGACTGATTGGGTATAACTAGGCTGTCATTTCTCTTTACCGTACCCTAGCTGTGGACTGATTAGGTATAACTAGGCTTTCATTTCTCTTTACCGTACCTTAGCTGTGGACTGATTAGGGATAACTAGGCTGTCATTTCTCTTTACCATACCTTAGCTGTGGACTGATTAGGGATAACTAGGCTGTCATTTCTCTTTACCATACCTTAGCTGTGGACTGATTAGGTATAACAAGGCTGTCATTTCTCTTTACCATACCTTAGCTGTGGACTAATTAGGTATAACTAGGCTGTCATTTCTCTTTACCATACCCTAGCTGTGGACTGATTAGGTATCACTAGGCTGTCCTTTCTCTTTACCGTACCTTAGCTGTGGACTGATTAGGGATAACTAGGCTGTCATTTCTCTTTACCATACCCTAGCTGTGGACTGATTAGGTATCACTAGGCTGTCCTTTCTCTTTACCGTACCTTAGCTGTGGACTGATTAGGTATAACTGGACTGCCCACACTCTCCTGAGAGCCCTTGGATATTTGAACGGGAATTGTTATCCTAGATGTGCAAGGCACAGGACTTTCAACACCTTTTCCTCCTGAATGTTGGTCAGCTGACTCACTATGCCATTGTTTATGTGATTTTAAAGTCATATCAGTTTCATCGTTTATCATTTCATCATCAAAATCCCCATCCATCAGTTCAACATAGGCCATCTCAAGACGCTCACTCCTATTCTGTTTTTCTGTCCTGTAAAAAATAAAAAATAAATGCATGATTTGTGTAACATTTAGAACACACTTAATGTGTGCCTATGAGCAAAGCATCATAATTGGGTATTTTTACCGTTCTTTTTATGTTATTTTGTGTTAAGGCATGAAAATTCCTCAGAAATATTCCATATATAAGAAATAGAGATATTTTGAATTAGTATGTTCCTCTGTTCCACTTAATCATGGGGAAAATTAGGAAATATCAAACAAGAAAATACCTTAAGAGAAATTAGTTTCAGCATACATGGAGATGTAGCTAGTAAAACAATTTATCCAGTAATCTACTGGTGCCTTTTCCACTTTCCATAAAATTTCACAAGACATTATACAAGCTATTTTATGACCAATAACGGGTCAATTTTCCTTCTAAATTATGACCATATTTTCCTTCTAAATTATGGCCATATTTTTCACTTCTCTCATAAAAAATCTGTAAAACATTTTTAGTAAAAGTGATTCATAATATTAAATCAATCCGATGGAATAGCTATCTTTTTTTCACTTGCATATCCTACACATATAATAATGTCACTACCTTCCTCTGCCTCTGTTTGTTTGTATATAATATCACTACCTACAGAATGTCTGCCCTACCTCTGTCCTTGTATATAATATCACTATAGCCCGAGTACCCTACCTCTGCCTCTGTCGGTCATTCTTGCCGGAGACCTCATTTGCATTACTGTCTCCATTTGCACTGACAGATTGTCCTCTTTGACTCATGGAGGATACTCGGCCACTAGGTTTTGCTTTGCTGAAAAAAAAGACAAAGCTTTCCTTCTAGAAAAAAGACATTCTGAATCCTCTTGCTCTTTAACTGTTGTGAGGAGATCTTAGAAACAGGAGAATTTTATTTTGTATATCAGCTCTCGTATCCCATTTATACATTACTTTGCAATGATCATGCTAAAAGTTTCTTATAAGTTTTTTTTTAATCAGAATGAATTCAAGAAGTGGTATAGGATGAGATGAGCTTACTTCCAGTTCAGAAGTTGCTGGAAAGTCCTTAATATCACTCAGGAATGCAAGAAATCTTATCATCAAACACTAAAGCTGTACATGTATTTTACTAGGACTTAGGTATAATTAATACCTCCTCTGTTTCTTTGGCACAGTTCTAGAAGAAGGAGCGTGCTGTGAGGCGCCTCCAGACTGAGATGGCTGCTGGTCGGCTAACGTCGCCAGGACAAAGTTGGCTTCAAATGCACTGTCACTGTCTATACACAGCACCACCGGCCTGTAACGATCATACATTATAACAAACATCACATACACACGACACGTCTATACACAGCACCACCGGCCTGTAACGATCATACATTATAACAAACATCCCATACACACGACACACACACAGTATGAGGAAACAACTTCTAACAAAGTGACACACTAATGCTACTACTTTATACCAGGAAACGTCTGCCCAATAAAATATTCGCCCTTTGCCAATAAAATCCATGTCCGCCTAATGTTAATTGCGCCTTTCACATGTAATAACTTTATATTGTATTTTGTGTACAAATATTTGCTGTCCTGATAAATTTGACCTCATTGGGGACTCATGGGGAGGGTGTAAAAAGGCGAAAGTTAAACTGCGGCTAAAATTTCCCAGTATACAGTAATCTTGAAAGGTATTGCCTCACACAAAGTTTACCAATGGTTTAAGGTCTGTAGATGAAGAAATTGATAGACATATAGCACAGTAAACTACATACCAAATATCACAGGTCTAGGCCCTATCAGTATGGTTCTGAAATATTGTTCAAGGAAAATCCACTTTGTCATTCCTCAAGCTGACATGCTCTTCGTGCCAGTTGATTTGTTTAAGGTTTTACATCCTCACTACAGCTAAGGTCATATGAAGATGCTGTCTTCAGGTGATAGGGCCACTCAAGGGTCGCATTCAAGTGGCATCTCACTGAAACGTCATGACCTGGACACAGTGTCATGACACTCCACATTATACAGACAATGGGCCAATAATTAGTCCTTACAGTACCCATTTAAAGCTAAACAGTCAGCTAAAATTTGTGATCAATGACAGTGAATATCAAACATACATTTTTTTCACCATTTTATTCAAAAATTTGATATTCCAATTTACATGTACATTGTACTTATAGCAGATAAGTGTTGGTCTTCTTAGGATTCAAGTTTAATGTTTGTATTTCTACCATATGTTACACAAACATGTTACTGTTTCTGTTAGGGGTTTTAGATGCTGGAATGTAATTAAGACCAAAGTAATTTCCAACCTTCACCTAGATCTACATATAAAAGTATTTGCTTCTCCTTAACTACATCTAAGTACTTAAGGTCAAAGTATTGACGTTTCCTTATCTACATCTATGTGATAGCAATTGTTTTTCTGTATCAAGATCTATAGCAAGTCTTCTTTGGATATGTCTAACAAAACTATGTTTTACAATGACCCAATAATAACCTTACCTTCCAGAAGTCTCGAACTGTATAGAGATTGGCATTCCGGTGGCTTCTCCAAATGATAAGATAGCCTAGAAAATTAACAACATATGAATGATGTTTGACAGAGTAAATATACAGTAGGCATTTGGACAATGAAGCAGTTTGGTAGTGTTAGAGACCTACTGTTTGATAATATAAACTTGGAGACAGCCAACTTTACATTAGATCTACAGTATACTTGTGTGCGAGACAAACTATTTAACAATGCTAAGTTGACAGAATGGTTTCAGACAAAATATTTGGCAATTTGAGACAAGCTATTTCAGGTATTCACTCACACACTCCTTTTGACCAAGCAAATGTTTGTGTCTACACCAATGTTTAACAGGGACACACCACTTGATTGATATGTATATCTGCATCAACCTGATGGCTCATCAGTGATATATGTTTCAGTCATTTATGGGCAACCCTACTGGTAAGTGTATCCACCTCACTCTATCAGCTGTCAAACAGGTCTGACAATCTACTGATGTGTATACTTACTCGTAGCTCTTTCAGACAGAAAGTGATTTCAGTGTCCACGCCCACCTGACAGCTATCAAACTCACTGGGGTCAAGGTTCAACATAGTGTGCATTACCTTGTTTGGATCTACAACACCAGAATAGAATACTGATAGGAAAAATCAAAACTTTCAAGCTTATTATTGACAGTCACTTAGAAAAGAATTACACGTTGTTCAGATATGACTACCTCTTACCATCTCTCTTTGACTTCCTTATTTTTTACATCTATTTTCTAATTAGTTTTTATATCTAGAATGACTTCTGTATGTTCTGGTGAATGTTATAAGGAATATAAGGAGCAAAAATAGGAGATCTAATTATCATACTTTTTTTTTTTAAACTATATAAAAGTAGAAAATAGAAATGCTATTCAAAATAACCTCTTTCAAGTATCTATTTATCAGGTAAATGGTCATTAGAGCTATTTAACATTATGGGTCATTTTAGGCCTCATAAAAAATGAAAATTTCAACTTAAAATTATTTTCCAAATTCTGTTATAAACATCAGATTGGTTAATTGGGGCTATCTTTCTTTGAGTATTTTTTTTTTCATTGCTTGCGCATGCGTAGATGCTCCACCATAGCAACGAACTGCGTTGCTTACAGAAACAGCCAAAATATGGTGTTTTTGGACGGTTAACATGCAGAAATGAAAGCCTCCGCATGTGACAAACAAACAGTCGTTTTAACAAATGAACACTGGTATAACAATTTTTAAAAATGTCATATATTTATTTGTTTGGTTGTATGCGGAGCATGTGGTTTAAAAAATTTAGTTAATTTCCTTTAAAATGGCACACAACAGACGATATTAACATGTTTTATCATGAAAATGTGTGTTTATGTCTCTCTTCGTAATGCCATATCTCTCAAACCAGATGTCAAATGAATTTGAAATTCAAATTTGTACTTCATTTATTTCAGATTACGACTATAACCACTAATCCTAAATCCCCAATGAGGCCGGAAATGTCCCTTAACGCCCCTAATCCTTTTTGCAGAATTTTTTCTTCGTTCATTCTGATTAAACATTGTGTTTGTCATGTTCCTTCGGAACATCTCTACTTCCATTGCATACAATACGATAAAGTCAGGAAGCGTTTCCAAGACCCAGACAAAGCAACCGGTCAGGATAATTTTGTTGTCAGTATAATAAAACAGTTATTTTATGGGTATTTCGGGAAATCGCACTTTTATTGTCCCCTTTGACATTAACTATTTCCCTCGGCTTAGTTAATGTCCCAGGGGAAAATAAAAGTTCTATTTCCCTCACACCCATACAATAACAGTATGCTATAATGTATAAATCATGTTTTTACTTATATTTACCTGGTTCCTCATCTACATAGTTCTTTAGGCTTATTCTTTCTGGAGACGCAATAAGAGTTATCTCCTCCTGATTACTTTGGAAATTCAAAACAGCTTCTGATAACAATCTACAACAAAAAATATGATTTTCCAGATAAAAAACAATTTGGATTTGATTGCAATTATTTCTTTATGCTATCAACCATACAATGATAAGGAGCTGATCATTTATAATGTTAATAATTATGTTCAGCTTGTTTTAGGTTCTATAAACTTTACACCAGTTTAACTATTAAGATACATGTTTCCAAAATACTGTGATACTTATAAACAATGGTATAATGTTTAAGCTAAAAAAAAAAAAAAAAAATATAGGTAAGGCATAAAGTTTTGTATGATGAAGAACTTGTAAGTATTCCAATGTAGTCTGCATACTTAGGATGGGCAGTGAGCTTGTTGATGCACATGTCTTTGGAAAACACAGCCTGGAGAGTCTCACACTCTATAAAGGCTAGGTTATGGGTCTTAACAATACCTGTAATAATTAGAATATCAAATTATTCTCAAATGTTATCTACTATGTGATACACTTTTGGTCCTAAATATGTCTGTAAATCACCAACATAGATTAAAGCTGTTTTATTAATCATTAGATAATGATCCTACAGACGTTTTTCTATTAATTGTTTTAAAGAGTTAAAAGGTTTACCTGCCATTGCACAAACTAAACTTCTCTTAACTGCAATTACTTTTTTACTATGAAGTTATGACAATAAACATTACATGTTTACTGTAAGATACTGTGTTTACGATAAACTAGAACACTAGNGTTGTTTCCTTCCACCTCCATATTTGCTGGGCTAACAGAAATGTAAATACCGGTGCAATACTCATTTGTTAGCTTTGATTTGTTTTATTTCACCTTATATACCTCCTCCATCAAGAGCCAGGGTCAAAGTCAGAGATCCACTTTGTCTTTGACCTTTGGACCCAAATGATATTGACCATTAACCCAGTGACCCTGATCTTTGGTCAGTTGAATTATTCTTTCATTCCGACCAACTTTGCTTCATAATGTCATAACAAAATGTTCATCAGTGAAAAATACAAAACTTGACCTTGACCCTTTGGACCCTGTAACCTGGACCTAAGGTCAGTTGACTCTGTGTTAAGTTCTGAACAAGTTTGCTACATAATAACATAAAATGACCTTGACCTTAAGTCAGTTGACTCCTTTTTAAATTCAGACCAACTTTTGCTTCATAATGTCATAACAAAATGTTCATCAGTGAAAAGATACAAAATTTGACCTTGACCTTTGACCCAGTGACCTTGCCCTTTGGTCAAATGACTCCTTGTTTAATTCCCACAAACATTGCTCCAAAGTGTCATAATGAAATGTTCACCAGCAAAAAAATACTAAATTTTACCTTGACCTTTGACTGAGTGATCTTGACCTTAGGTCAGTTGTCTCTTTGTTAATTTCCGACCAACTTTGCTTCATAAAGTCATAACAAAATGTTCTTTGGGAAAAGATACAAAATTTGTCCGTGACCTTTGACCCAGTGACCTTGACCTTTGGTCAATTGACTTCTTGTTTAATTCTGACCAACATTGCTGCATAATGTCATCACAAAATTTAACCTTCACCTTTGACCGAGTGACCTTGACCTTTGGTCAGTTGACTCCTTGTTTAATTCTGAGCAACTTTGCTTCATCATGTCATAACAAAATGTTCATCAGTGAAAAGATGCAAAATTTGACCTTGACCTTTGAACCTAATGACCTTGACCTTTGACTTTTTACCTCAATGTGTATTTTTGTGAACTGAACATCTTGACCAAGTTTCATGTACAAGGATCAATAAATACCAAAGTTATCAGCCAGGAACAAAATTTGTGGACGGACAGACAGACAGACAGAGTGATTACTATAGGGCACCCGTATCTCCAATACGGGGCCCTAATCACGATAATAAACAAACATACCATGTTGACAATAATGTTACGATAATAAACATAGCGTACCATGTTTACATTAATGTTACGATAAAAACCATATCGTACCATGTTTACAATAATGTTACGATAATAAACAAACATACCATGTTGACAATAATGTTAAGATAATAAACATAGCGTACCATGTTTACAATAATGTTACGATAATAAACATAACATACCATGTTTACAATAATGTTACGATAATAAACATAACATACCATGTTTACAATAATGTTACGATAATAAACATAACATACCATGTTTACAATAATGTTACGATAATAAACATAACATACCATGTTTACAATAATGTTACGATAATAAACATAACATACCATGTTTACAATAATGTTACGATAATAAACATAGCGTACCATGTTTACAATAATGTTACGATAATAAACATAGCGTACCATGTTTACAATAATGTTACGATAATAAACATAACATACCATGTTTACAATAATGTTACGATAATAAACATAACATACCATGTTTACAATAATGTTACGATAATAAACATAGCGTACCATGTTTACAATAATGTTACGATAATAAACATAGCGTACCATGTTTACAATAATGTTACGATAATAAACATAACATACCATGTTTACAATAATGTTACGATAATAAACATAACGTACCATGTTTACAATAATGTTACGATAAAAAACATAAGTTACCATGTTTACAATAATGTTACGATAATAAACATAACATACCATGTTTACAATAATGTTATGATAATAAACATAAGTTATCATGTTTACAATAATGTTACAATAATAAACATAACATACCATGTTTACAATAATGTTACAATAATAAACATAGCGTACCATGTTTACAATAATGTTACGATAATAAACATAACATACCGTGTTTACAATGAAGTTGGAATATTAATCGTGCTTCTTGCATGTTCATCTTGATCTTACATCGCTCAACTGTCTTTTCAATGGTTGCCATTGATTTGAACACAGTAAGACAGGACTATAAAGAAAATCAGAATTTAATTTAAACGTAGCATATAAAATGAAAAATCAACAAATGCTTTAATGCAGATTTTACACAAATTATTAACAAAAACTGTATATATACAAAAAAATTGAAAACGAATCAATTTAAAAAGTGTCCAAATCATACTGATGTAATGCACGCTTGTATATTTTTCCTTCTTTAAAACACTATTATTTCTCACCTTCATACCGATTTTACACCTTAGAGCATCCTCATCACTGTTCTGGGATGAAATATCAGAAATACCATCGTCATAGTCTTGGAAGAATGACGGAGAAAACAGGAAACATGCATAAGCTGATCTAGAAGAGTTCACTGTCCGCAAAGCCAGCTGTCAATCAAAGAAATCAATCTAAGGTGTAAGAATTTTTATATTTATCAAACTAAATTTTATTTACTTTACAAGTTTTAATCTCCTAACGAGCTTGTCATCAAAATGACAAATAAACTGTAAACATGTCAATTTCCAAACATATTTTTTTTGTCCAAATATACGTAATACTTAAACAGTATAAGAAAATGTTGTATCAAATGAAACCAGGTTGTCCTCTGCCATTACTAGTAACAAGATTATTTTATCAAAATTATCCAAATTATCATTTCATACACTAAGTCACAATTTTTAGCATACAGTGTATTGGGTCTAACTTACAAAATAAAGTATGTCTTAATTACTGTCACTGGAACAATATCTTGTCTTGTCTGGGTTTACAAGTTCTTATTTAGAGATTGGCTGTAGGAGTCTATACTGGTAGATTTTGAAAAAAAAAATACAATCACAACCTTTATCTTCATGGTAAATGCTGATTTTTTTACTAGCCCTGACAAATGGATCAATGCTGGAATAGAAAGTTAGTTACCGAAAATATGCTCTAGATCTGTATGTGCATGACCCGCTGGCGGGGAGGGTGGCTTCGAATCGACCACCGCATATGCATTAGAAAAAAGTGTTTATGTGCCTGTTATGATATTGTATACTGTATATAACGTTAAATACAATGACAATATGAACACAATAAGAATCACTCAGTTGTCGAACTGATGGTCAATAAGAATCAAATAGAACCAAGACAGATCATCGTGTGGTAGTACATTTGTATTAATGGGGGAATATTTAACTGAAACAGGGAAAATAAAGCTGGTCTGGTTTGGTTTAATTTTGTTTAACGTCCTATTAACAGCTAAGGTCAGTTAAGGACTTGCCTCCATGTGTGTAGTGTGTGTATGCAGGAGACAGGGTATGTTGGTTTGCTTGCCTCCTTGTGATAGCGCGAATCTGATACCGACTTTATAGTGCTGTCTCACTGAAGTGCCAATCCGAAGGCACCAAGCACAGCAATGTGCCCTGTCACATTATACTGACAACGGGTGAACCAGTTGTTGCAACTCCCCTTAATGCTGAACGTTAAGCAAGGAATAACAACTACCACTTTTAAGGACTTTGGTATGTCCCGGCCTGGGGACAGAACCCATTGCCTTCCTCACCATGGCGAATGCTCAACAGTCAAGCCAAAAGTGAGGTATTGTCAAGCAAGGGGCTAGGAAATAAAAGGTAGTTAGAAGTAGAATGAAAGATAAAGATCCCAAATATTGCAATGGGTGCAGCAGATTTATTTTGGTCGCTTTTGTGTCCCCAAATAGAGGACCCAAAAGCAAATCTCCAATTTTGCAGGGGGTCCAAACATTAGTCGCCTCCTACAATACATGCAGGGAGTAACAGCAGGTGCACTCTTTTCCCAATCCCCTACCTGCAGGGGTGAAAATAAAGCTGAAAAAGGGGGGAAATGCTGAAGTTGGAGAGGGGAACTGGCCCATAATCGGCCATAAAAAGGCCTGTATATATCGATGCTGGCCTAATAGCTTCTTGCCTTGGATGTCTGACTGATTGGTTATATTGTTTGTTATATTTCATACTAACCCCATGTTCTAAAGGTTCAAAGTACAGCTCATCTCCAATTTTTGACAAAGAATGGATGGCTCGTCCAAAGACTGCAAAAGAAATAATACAGGTAATATCTTAACAGGATGACAACTGAAATTTTCAGCAAACAGAATGCAAATATGAATTGAAACAAAATTGTTAGGAATACTCATATGTTAGTTTCGTGTACATTTCTATGCATATTATGTTTACATTGACATTAATACCTGCACTCATGTCATATTTTGGAAGATCAAAACACAAAACATTTTACATTGTACACATTACTGCATGATAAGTTGATTTTATATCTTGGGAAAATGATGACATATATTCAAAAGAATAAATCAAATGACCCCTAAGCAAACATTTCAAATTTGTATTATATAAATATTTAAGCAATGAGATTTGAAGTTTGAACAGATGACAATATGATTGCCATTTATAATGATTAAATGTTATAAAAAGTGTTCTGAGGGTCCCAGGTTCGAACCCCAATCTGGCCGTTGCATTTCTCTTTCTCCTGTTACAGAAGAAAACAAAATAGCTAGGTAATAACTATCCAGAGATGATGTTCTGAAAACAAAACTAATGATTAATTGTTCATCTTCTAACCAATTGAGGTACCTAGTCTCCTGGTCTACTTCAACATATAGTAATATTAACATGGCAAGATATTCTTGACAAGAGCCGATTCAGTCGGTATAATCATATCCCATTAAAAATAGCTGACAGTGGTCTCTTATGTTATAGCAAGGAAAGAGATTAGATTGCTATCCCTGTCCATGGTTATAGGGCAGGAGTATCATCCGGCCCCACTTCACCTGTACACTTCCAGGGCATTGGGAAAGTACTTCACCTGTACACTTCCAGGGCATTTGTAAAGTACTTCATCGGTACACTTCCAGGACATTGGGAGAGTACTTCACCTGTACACTTCCAGGGCATTGGGAGAGTACTTCATCGGTACACTTCCAGGGCATTGGGAAAGTACTTCACCTGTACACTTCCAGGGCATTTGGAAAGTACTTCATCGGTACACTTCCAGGGCATTGGGAGAGTACTTCACCTGTACACTTCCAGAGCATTGGGGGAGTACTTCACCTGTACACTTCCAGGGCATTGGGAGAGTACTTCACCTGTAAACTTCCAGTGCATTGGGAGAGTTCTTAACCTGTACACTTCAATTCCAGGGCATTGGGAGACTTGTTACTGTCCGGGACAACAAATCACAGTTGGCCGAGTTCATGTGCCTACTGATGGAAAGTTTCGTTTTAATTTCAACCATTTGTAACTGGGGCCTGCTCGTTTATGTGTAGTCCTAATATTAATACCCGGTCTCCTCTATGTTATTGCAGCTAGTTTATACGCATAAATCCGCCAAGATTATACCGGTTTATCTGTTTTTAAATGTAACATTTTGGGGTATAAATCCTGGCGGATCTGGAAATATTTGTGCAGGCCTTGCAATGCTTGCCTGAAACCAGCATCAGATTACTAGGTCCGACCTTGTTTCAAAAACGAACAACTCTGGTTCAACCATTTGGATCGCAATAAACGAAAGTGGCCCTAGTCAGCTTTGTTTACATTTTTCCCACGATTACTGATTAGTTAGACGTGCAAGTAACCTAGGTATGTTTCTGCACCTTTGATGTGAACGCCTGGGATGATGCACTTCATGATGGACTCATAGTCAGATGAGATCTCATTCACGTTAATGTATTTGAGATATTTCCCTACAAATGTTAAATCTGAACAGAAATAATGAGCCAGATCAGAATGACTGATTTCAAGCAGACCGCCATAGTCCTCTATTAACCGAAGTTACAACGAGACGATAAATTCTATTGGTCAAGATTACACATTTCAGCCAATGAGAGCGTACGTATCAGATTTGTCAACGGAAGTAGTTCTGTGTGTTATTTCCGGAAATTGATCACATGAACTGGCAAGATGGTAAAATTTAATGTTTATGAATATTTGTTGTTAATTAACTCAGCGTTTCAAGTAATATTTTAAAGTGATTTCTAAAACGTATTGAGAAATAATCGTTTACTGCGTAAATAGCTTTACTTCGTAGTTGTCCTAATAATTTCCTGTTTGTGTCTATCATGGGGGTGTGTCATTCTGTGAATATCAGGTCCAGTACATTCTGCCGATTGAGCTATATAGCTATAAAGACCTATATAGCTATATTCACCTATAAATTATAGCTGTATTGAGCTATATTTTCTCAGATTTCGATTTTCATTAAATTAAAATAAAGTCGCATGAAACAATAAGGTGTATGGTAATGTTGACTATACAAAAAACATACATTAGATGTTTATTTTCATTTTCCATCAATGTTAATTTTCGATTTTTTTTACATTGTTTTTTTTTTTTAAAAAGAATGCTTATATTTAATGTCTTTTGTTATCAACCTAATGATATAATCTTCTTTTAAAAGCGACTTTGTTTCGTTTTCCTTAAAAAAGAAAATAACATGAAAATAGCTCCAAATACTTATTTCAGATAGGTCAATAGAGCTAGTATAGGTCTTTACAGCTATATAGCTCAATCGGCTCAGTGTACTGGACCTGAATATTGCATGTGTAAATTATGATTTTTGGTCTTCTTGATATTTTCGATAAAGATTGTCTGTCAACCAGGACTTGATTTAAAGCAAATAAGTTTTCAGAAATCAGTGATCATTTTGGAGGGTGCACTTGTCATATATATTGGCCTATTTAAAATCCAAAAGATCTATCACCTTTCACCCTCTTCTAATTTCTATTGAATGACCCCTCAAAATTTGCCTAATTTACGTAATTGACCAAATTTCGCACATCTACCGTCAAATTATAAAAATCGTTATAAATAACTTATTTTGTTCCATGAATAAACATAAGCTCTTATCTTTGTAATTCTATGGCATTTAAACATTCATCACTTTCTTATTGGATCGAGAACTGAGGATTTTATATCAGTCAACTGTCAGTTACATATTGCAATGTATTTTGTTATGGTAGCGTATTCTTATCATACTGGTTTACTGATGAATATATTTAAGTTAAATATATATATATAAGAACCTCCTGAAATATTGTAATTTGACGAAGCTGCACAAAATCAACTACACATATGGACATATTTGATATACTGTCCATGTATGGAATAATGTCCATATGCTTTGTACAGCTGCATTGTACTGTGCATGCTTCTTTGAGAAATGTGACTGTGGTACATTGTAATTATTACAAGAGTTACTCACACTCACAGAAACCACATTAAATGCGTCAAGCAAGGATTTGTACCACAATTTCCTGCATACTACCAACAGTCCAACACTCGGGGATGTCCTGCAGGAATAAAAATGGAGTATTTCGTAAAAATATAGCATGCCCTGGCAAATTGTCAGGAGGAAAACATTGAAACAACTTGTTTAATAAAGCAGTACATGTATACTGATATAAATACCCAGGTCTCATTTCCTATGGTGATAGCACTGTGCTTCACAAAAGTGACTGATATTGCACCTGATGTTATATTAAGATTGATTCTGAATTGATTTAAGTGATACAAGTTTAGATGATTGTTTTTGATATTTTTTTGCATGTATGTGGCACTCATATGTATGTGCAAACAAGGAAAAAATGAACTACATAGCCCACATTTTTACTCAATTATTAGAAAGAAAATGCAGTCCATTTCAAAAGGTAGCATGAAAAAGTCATTTATTTTTTAGATGTAAAAATTTATAAAGCTTGTGGGATATATATTAAAACTACATATTACTTTCTAACTCTTAGATGGATGCTCAACCAACTGCCGGGTAATATAAACTAAGCCTGATCAATGGTGATCATCAAGGGCAAGCTGAACTGAACTGTTTATTTAGTAAAGGAAACAAAGAATAATATGGAACCAGAGAGAATTGCAATAACCTGTATTTTATTGGAATGTTTTTATTTCTGTACATGCATGTTACTGAAACTGTTTACTCTGGATTTCAGTTGGTGTTAGTACTCGGAGATCTTCACCTTCCTCACCGATGTCACATGCTGCCGTCAAGGTTCAAGAAATTACTTGTCCCTGGAAAGATACAGCACATCTTGTGTACAGGGAATCTTTGTACAAAGGAGTCATTTGACTATCTCAAGACACTAGCCAGCGATGTTCATGTTGTGAGGGGTGATTTTGATGATGTATGTTATTGTTTTTATCTGCACAAATTTATAAAGATGTTTAGATTTAGTGATTTATGGTGAGTCAATCTGATTAAAATCATCTGTTCCATGGCTCCGCCTGAACATCTGAATGTGCCGCGGTCAGGGTCACGTTCAAGTGACCTTTAGATGAGCCAATCAGAGGCGCGCTGGCAAAAGTTTGCCAGCGAATCGGAATATCATGGTTGATAAATAAATAGCGAGGGGTATCGAACAGATTAGTTTTCCAAAACAAATATGGCGGGAACTGACGTTTCTACGATGCCAAGGAAAACGTACCCATTGGGTAATAATTGCGTAGGCAACACCACCATACAGTCTTTCTTCTCTAATAAAGCTTTGAATATCTTTTTCTGTTCGGGTTTCAGATGATCAATCTCAAATAATTTCAGAACTTTCGCATCATTCTCATCAATGTCCGCCATATTTGTTACAACTCTGAGCGTCCTTTTGAAAGAGTGTCTCTGATTGGTCAAAATTTAATGAGTATTTATTAATATAACGGTCACCTGAACGTGACCCTGACCGCGGCACACTCAGATGTTCAGGCGTATTACGAAGTTAACGAAGCCATGTAACATATGATTTTAATCAGATTGATGGTGAGTCAAGTCAATCTTTGTTAGTCACTTTAGAACGAAAAATTTCATTTATGATATAAATATTTAACATTTTCACAAGGAGATTTAAAAAAAAAAAAAACCTCAGACTCCTCCAGGTACCAGGTTGATAAGCAAAATGAAATCATTGAGATATTTTTTGTTGTCAATGTGTCAGGTAGAGAGAAACAAAATGCTTTGCTTTGTAAGATTTCCATGTTGATATACTGAAAGTCCATACTCGTCAACTTTTTGAAATTTCCATGGGGGAGATTATGCATGCTCAGAATCAAATGCATAAGTATCATGTGTGTATGTACAACCTAGGGGGGGGGGGGGGGGGGAAATAACACTGGTAAATGACATTGTTTTAGCTGTTCTCTCAGGTGAAAAAATCTGATCTTAAAAAAAAATCCATATAGGAATAGTTTAGCAAATTCCCTTGTTGAAAATGCTCAATTTTAGGGTTCAAAATTTGGAGTCCCCATCCTAATTAGTGAGAGTTGGCAAGTATGTAAAACATATTGAGACTTTGTCAGACATATAGGTAATAACTGATATTGTCATTAGTTGCACACATTTTCTGAAAGTTTCAATGTCTTGATTGATTTTTTTTATGTTCCAGAATCTTAATTATCCAGAGCAGAAGGTTGTAACAGTAGGACAATTCCGTATTGGTTTATGTCACGGCCACCAGGTGGTGCCCTGGGGTGATACAGAGAGCCTATCAATGGTTCAGCGACAACTCGATGTTGATATCCTCATCTCTGGTCACACTCACAAGTTTGAAGCATTTGAGCATGAAAACAAATTCTACATAAACCCTGGCTCAGCCACAGGAGCATACCATCCTACAGAAAGGTACTCTATCCTCAAGGGTGAAATAACATTTCTCATTTATAAGTTGTGTACTCATTGAATTAGTCAACAATCATAGACACTTATTTGACAAGGGAAGCCTTTTGTTTGGAGAGATAAACAGGAATTTGAGTTACCATCAATCTTACTAGATGTATATGTTGTAACAAGTAAGTTTTGTACGTGTAGGAATTGGTAAGTAAATTGCAGAATGTCTTGTCAGAGTGTTTTTGCACAAGACCAGGCTATTTCATATCTTCTGCCATTTTAATACATACTTGTAGTATACATCCTGTACATAATGGTTCCTAGTAGAGGATACACATAGGTTCAATTGGAGTGTTTTTTTCTGATTTACTGAAATTTCACTTCATATGTTATTATTAAAACTGCAATGAGTCTCTTTATTCATTACAAGATTGAATTGTAGTAAACACCAAGTGATTAACAAGTCTGTTATAAATAGTAAAACAACTAAGTATTTTACAAACAACATTAACACAGTATTTTGTTTAAAATTCTAAAGAAAAGGATATTACAAAATGGAATGATGCCATAAGTGTTTTCAGTAAAAGTGTATTTATAGGAATTTCTACAAAACATTATCTTCATATTTTATATAAATATATATTTAAGTAGGTAATGGTTTTGTGCTTTTGGTTTGCAGCAATCCAGTACCATCATTTGTGATCTTGGATATACAACAATCAACGGTAGTAGCTTATGTGTACAAATACATGAACAATGATGTCAAAGTGGAGAGAATTGAGTACCGCAAAAACTGAAACCCTACCGATATCTACGTGTATCACAGAAGGACCAGACCTGTTCATAAAGGACACACTCGATTCAATACATTAACACCACCTTTGACCTTGTGCGACAGCGTACTGGACATATATGTATGCTATACAGAATTTCATCAGATGAAGATTTGATTGTTTGTACAGTTTTGGTCATTTTTTTGCGTGTCGCATTGTCACCATTTAGTTGTAGAGTTGTTGATATTTTGAATCTTGTTTTCTCACTTTAAAAAGTGATGTTTACTGTAAATGTCGAGGAAATCTGACAAATTGTTTCAAAATAATTAATAAACTCTATTTCTCATATCTCTTTATAATAGAATTTCTTACATAATAGTTATTACTGATTTGTAAATGTGGTTCTCAAGGAAATGTTTTACATTTATATTCAATCAGTGCTTTAATACATACAGCTGTACTAGTGGTTAGAAATGTTTTTGGTAAGTAGCTTGTATGTTTCGACTTTCAGGTCATTCTTGTTGTAAAGACCAAGGTAAATAGTTTTGTAAATAATTTAACCTGTTTACATTAAAAAACACAACTGTGCAAATGATATCGTTAAGATATAAACACTTTGGATATGTGAAACAAATCCTGGGATGTGTTCGGTACGTGAAATTTTCTTAGAGATTTCTAATAGTTCCCCAGGTCAGATATGTAATACACAGGTATACTGTTATGATTTACTGTGAAGTGGGAAGTTTGACTCTATAGATATAGATCAATTACAATGTTAAAATTCTAGTATACTGGGCACAATTAGAAAACCAAATCTATGTTTATCTGTAATTTAAAAACCTTACAGTAAAGGAAAGTTTTTTCTGGCTTAACACAAACATGCTTATTATTAAGATATGAAAGTTCAACCTGCTGACCGGGTATTAGTGCGGAGTAACGTTGGGGCTAGAAGGAAGATCAGTCTGGTACATGTATTAATGACTCTAGTGGTTGTTGTAAAATATTAAGTTATAATACTTAGATGAAGGGATTCAAACAGAATTTGATAGTGTATAGCACAATGTGGCAGCCTAAAATATGAAGAAGTTACAAATACTGGAAACATTTATTTAGCTTTAAAATATACACAATATTTTGATGCATGATGGATTTTCAATATTATACAAATTCTATAATGTTTGGAAGGTGAGCTACATGTATGTGTTACTGATTACATCACAATTTGTTTCCAGATAGAAAATATCAAGATATTTTGAAAAAGGACTTTCAGAAAAATCAAAATTAATTTGAATACTAATACAACAAGTGATGAAATATGCATGTTATTTAAGAAAAACATGAACTGCTATCGTTTACGGACTAGTAAGTGAGATGTGACATGTGATATTACTGTATCTAATCTGCAATAAGTCAAGGGGGTCATCACATTATCTCCAATCAAATTTGGGGTTGGCATTATCACAGGACAAAGAAATATTGTTTGTTGGCATTTCTGCTGAACTGCTACTGATATGGGTGGGCTTATTACCAGGTATGGGCTTAATGCTGGATAAATACGGTACTGTCAGCTACTGTTACTGATTCTGTTGTCATTTTAAAGGTTTTGTAATTCATGTGTAGATGTGTACATGTGTTATGTACTGTATATGTCTGTGAATTAATTTATATGTATAAAATTAGAAAATATGCACTTGAGAAAATACATAACCTGATGTAATATTTAGTGTTGTTTCATCTGTTACTGTATTCAGCCTCTCTAGAACGTCGGGTCTTGATGGTTTAGAGACTTACATGTATATACTAGATATATAGGTCTCTGGCCAGTTCAGAAAATTAGATGAGAACTAATCTCCAGTTGAAATATATCTCATGATTATATAGTTATTCAGAGAACAATGGATATTTCTGTTGCTGTTTCTATTCGCAAATTTCAGTCTTTCCTCACATGCTCTATCAGTACAATCAGAAAAAAAAAATGCTAAATTGCTACTGAAATTCCACTACTTTACTTTTCAACTAATACGTAAATGAATTGACCATGCACACCATAAAATCACAGAATGTTATGTACAGGTGTTGTTACTATTCTGAGAGACAAGTTACATATTTCCACAATGTATGGTTCTAGATTAATCTCGTATTCTAAGTACATCTCCAGAAAGTTCCACTTATTGGATTACAAATCTCCATGAACAAGATATGTACCCATATCATCATTATGAAACAAATAACAACAGCAGCGAGATGTTTGTAATGCATTTAATGAAATCCATCTGCAGTGAAAGGTTTGTATATACATTTAGGGTAAATGAAAGTCAGGTTTCTTGTAAAACTCCACTAACTTGAATATTTACACACAAATCATTCTATTATTTCTGTCAAAAAATTACTTAATTACAGGACAGAAGTAAATGAAAGACTTCACTAAGCAATCAATTTCAAAGTGTACTAATGAAAACAAGTCTTTGTTATAGATCCATGATCAAACTCCGTCCCATACCACACAACCTAATGTATTAAGCTAGATTTAAGTTAACAGTGTCATAGAAAAATAATTATTTATCTAAAACCTACTTTTTACACTTTTCAAAACTAATATATATTCCACTTCCATGACAAATTGTAAAACAATCTTAATCACTTCATGTGATAAAAACAAATGAATAACAGGTTACACTTTATATTAACAAAATCTAAAAATGTCTAGAAAAACAAGTGATTAAAATAAAACAAAAATCACAGACATGATAATGATGAAATACTGTTCAGTAAATACTGCAATAGATGTACATTTCATTATCAAACACACTTTCCAATGTGTAATAGTACATGTTGCAGAAAATTACTTTATGTCTAAATTAGAGTTATCTCCCCTCACAAACTGTCCCATCTTGCTTAGCAAATGATAGCAATGTTATACATTTGTTTGGACAGCAACAACACAAAAATAAGGGAGGTCTTTAAAACTGATTTGTTCTGTAGATCTTTGATTACAAGTTTGTTCTATGGTTCATATATCTAGAATATAAATATCAAGCACTTGGCTCACATGGGCCTAAAAGCATCATGATATATGTGGGGTTTGTAAAAAAAATAAAAAATCTCTACACTTATTATTCATGAGAATAAAACAATTGTCATTTTCATTGTTTAAACAAATATTTGTGTGTCCGATCAAAACCTATTAGAGAGTTTAAAGAAACCAACTATAGTTCAATTTCCTTTTCAAGAATTATCATACCTTGCCAATACTTATTGAAAAATGATATCATCAAACCTTATAATGAAGAACTGAATGAAATATAGATAGGATGATCAATCACTTATTTTAACCTTTTTGAAAATTTACCCCTGACCCAATGATAAATCTGATAAACATAGACAAGATATACATTAACAGGCCATGTGGCTCGGTACAAGTTACCAAGGTAACCATTTCTTGTATTCTAGTACTACAGCAAGTACACTGATATGACATAAAGCTTGTTAAACTACTGATCCAATAACACCACACACCAGTGTAGCTCAATACTCTATTGTATCAATATCCTTGTTGACACGTCGAGGACCGTCTACATCATCACGTTCTAAAGAATCACGTCTTGGTTGCTGCACCTTACTGTCGTCAGTATAATTGGTGGTCGTTTTGTCCTCTGCTGAGCTTGACTTCTCTGTGCTTAAATTTTGGGGATCAGAGGTGGTATTATCTGTTGGCTGGTTGGTGGCAGAACTGTCGTAGGTCATAGTGTACGTGTCAACATTGGTGCTGTCTGAGTTGTCGCGTGGGGAGACATCCTGTGTAGCAGAGCTAGAGTAGGTCCCTGATTTGTCCTGTGTAGCGGAGCTTGAGTAGGTCCCCGATTTGTCCTGTGTTGTTTGAGATGTGTAGGTGTTATCTGTTGTTGATTTCGTCAGCTGTGCTTCCTCAGAGGTTGTGTAGTCTGACTTTGTGTTGTGTTCGTCCTCTCTGCTGTAATCCTCTGTGGCCGAGGTATCCTGCCCAGTACTCTCTTCTTGTGAGGATTTCAGCTGACTTTTATCTTCATCTGCTGATGACCTTTGTTGACCTTCAGTATCATCTGATGACCTCTGTTGACCTTCACTGTCATCTGATGACCTCTGTTGACCCTCACTGTCATCTGATGACCTCTGTCGACCTTCACTGTCATCTGATGACCTCTGTTGACCTTCACTGTTATCTGATGACCTTTGCTGTACTTTGCTTTCTTCAGACGATGACTTTTGTTGATGTTGACTTTCATCAGAAGATGTGTTGCTATCATCTTTTCTGACCTGTGAACTATCACTACTGTCATTTTGTTCAGAGCTTGTTTGATTTTCTAACACGGGGGTTAGTGGTTTATTTTCAGATGTTTGCAACGGTTCATCCCTTGGGGACGAGAGTGGAACCTTCTGGAAGGTGGTGCTGGTGTCCGAGGGATTCTCTTTACCACTGCTTTCTGATTCCGATCTCTTCTGTTCATCTGGAAGAGAAGCAAAGAAAGTTAAGGATAATATAATACCAGTCTGAATGTAGAGCGAAAGCTCATTTAACCAACCTTTTGCTTTACCAAGACATGACTTGACCTACATCTGAAATCTGACTTTACTGATACATGATATAACTGACAACTGATTTACTAACATCTGACTTTACAGACACCTGACTTTGCAAACACCTGACTTTACGAACACCTGGCTTTACAGACACCTGACTTTACTGACATGTGACTACTTAAACCTTACTACTGATTCTTTATTTTACAGACATCTTGCTTTAACTACACCTGACTTTACTAACACCTGACTTTACCTACACCTGACTTTACTTACACCTGACTTTACCTACACCTGCCTTTACTTACACCTGACTTTACCTACACCTGACTAAATCTACACCTGCCTTTACTGGCACCTGACTTTACTTACACCTGACTTGACCTACACCTGACTTTACCTACACCTGACTCACCTGACTTTACTTACACCTGACTTTACCTACACCTGACTTTACCTACACCTGGCTTTACCTACACCTGACTTTACTAGCACCTGACTTTATCTAAACCTGACTTTACTGACAACCTTCACCTGACTTTACCTAAACCTGACTTTACCTGCACCTGACTTAACTGGCACCTGACTTTCCTTACACCTGACTTTACCTACACCTGACTTTACTAGCACCTGACTTTACCTACACCTTACTTTACTGGCACCTGACTTTACTGGCACTTGACTTTATCTAAACCTGACTTTACCTACACCTGACTTTATCTAAACCTGACTTTACTGGCATCTGGCTTTACCTACACATGACTTTACTGGTACCTGACTTTAACTATACCTGACTTTACCTACACCTGACTTTACTGGCACCTGACTTTATCTAAACCTGACTTTACCTACACCTGACTTTACTTACACCTGACTTTATCTAAACCTGACTTTACCTACACCTGGCTTTATCTACACCTGACTTTACCTACACCTGACTTTATCCAAACCTGACTTTATCTAAACCTGACTTTACCTACACCTGACTTTACTTACACCTGACTTTATCTAAACCTGACTTTACCTACACCTGACTTTATCTAAACCTGACTTTACTTACACCTGACTATATCTAAACCTGAATTTACTTACACCTGACTTTACCTACACCTGACTTAACTTACACCTGACTTAACTTACACCTGACTTTACCTACACCTGACTCTACTTACACCTGACTTTACCTACACCTGCCTTAATCTAAACCTGACTTTACTTACACCTGACTTTACCTACACCTGACTTTATCTAAACCTGACTTTCCCTCCACCTGACTTTATCTAAACCTGACTTTACCTACACCTGACTTTACCTACACCTGTCTTTACCTACACTTGACTTTACTTACACCTGACTTTACCTACACCTGACTTTATCTAAACCTGACTTTACTTACACCTGACTTTATCTAAGCCTGACTTTACTTACACCTGACTTTACCTACACCTGACTTTATCTAAACCTGACTTTACCTACACCTGACTTTATCTAAACCTGACTTTACTTACACCTGACTTTATCGACTTCTAGCTTTACCAACACCTGACTTTACTGGCACCTGCTTTTACAGATCCTTGAGTTTACTGACACTTGATTTTGCCGATACCTAACTTACAGGACCTCTTTTAACATCTGACTTTATTTAATGACACAAAAAGATTATTTTCTGTCTTGAACTCTCATCTGATTTACATGCTGTCATCTGACAAAATGATTCCATTCTCTCCCTGCTGACACAAAATGTTCATGTCCATCTTCTACACATTATTTATTATACACGTACGTGTATTATGCTACAATATGTATAACATTTACACGGTTTATATTATGTGAATTATTTTTAAAAGTATTTTTTAAAACATGTGAAAACTATTTCAGTTCCTTACCTGCTGCAGTTTTGGTGCTGGCGTGACCTAGCCGAGACTTTGGCCTACCCACTCCCTCCCGATGTGAGCTAGTGCCCTCCTCATGCCCGTTGTTATCAGACGAACTTTCAGTTGATGTTGTTGCTGGTGATTCTTCCTTTTTGTTGTTTCCTTTGACCCCTTGTCCCTCATTTCTATTGTTCTGAATGGGCCTGGCCTTGATCTGGGGTTTCTTTGCGGGCCCTTTGTTTGACCTTGCTGGGGGTATTTCTGCACTTGATTTGTAGGTCTGCTCCGTCCTCGACCTTGGTGACAACTGTCGCCCCTTAGTCGACCTTGGAGCACCTGTCTTGGGTCGCTTTCCTTCCTTCTCTTCATTATCACTACTTTTGGGATCGGAGCTGTAACACAAAAACAAAATACAGTTATTTTACATCAGTTATTTTTTATCTATTAACCTTGACGATAATGGAAAACAGTGTTCACAAGACATTATTTACCATGAGATAGCAACACCCTTATATATTCATTCTAAAAATATCGACAACAAATGTCATGACCTAATTATGATGTCATATTATTGTAACTTAATGGTACCACTTGATATTATTGACCCCACTTAAAAAAAAATCATGGAACAAACGTACACAATATATATGAGCTGTAAATGCAGATTTTTAATAAAAAAACAACAACTTTTTATGAGATAAACATATTCCAAAACTGGTATATGTATTTTTATAGTTAATATGAATGCCAAGAGGAAGCAAAATTTCAGCGTGAAGCACCTGCATGTTTCCTGGAATTTGTAGCGTTATCTAGGTATAAATGTTCAGATGAGTTCTAGGTACATTTAATGCTGGTTTGGCTTGCTGCAGAACCCTGAATTGGTATATGTTCAATTATTATTCTTATTCAACTTTTATTTTATTTTATAGAATATCCATGCAATATCCACTATCAAGTTTAACTCATAATGTATCAATCAAATTTGACATTACATGAATATTCTAATTATAAGCTTACTGTGGCTCCTGTATTTTACTTACGATTTTTCTGTGGAAAAGGAGTCATCGTTGTTGATATTGCTATCATACACCTGGTATTTCTGGGGTGGAGCGGACATGGCACGCCGGAACCCATTGGCAGGCCTCGGCATCTGGTATTGGCGGTCTTTTCCCATGTTAATAAATTTTCCATACCTCATGACTTCATCTCTGCCATACAGACCTGTCAATCAACAAAAAATGGCAGTTCGTTACACTTCTACACTTCCTCATTATTAGAAGGTCCTGGCTGGGGAGAGAAGGGTCCTGGCTGTGGAGAGAAGGGTCCTGGCTGGGGATAGAAGGGTCCTGGCTGGGGAGAGAAGGGTCCTAGCTGGAGAGAGAAGGATCCTTACAGTGGAGAGAAGGGTCCTGGCTGGGGAGAGAAGGGTCCTGGCTGTGGAGAGAAAGGTCATGGCTGGGGATAGAAGGGGCCTGGCTGGGGATAGAAGGGGCCTGGCTGGGGGGAGAAGGGGCCTGGCTGGGGATAGAATGGTCCTGACTGGGGAGAGAAAGGACCTAGCTGGAGAGAGAAGGGTCCTTGCCGGTGAGAGAAGGGTCCTAGCTGGGGAGAGAAGGATCCTTACAGTGGAGAGAAGTGTCCTGGCTGGGGAGAGCAGGGTCCTGGCTGGGGAGGGAAGGGTCCTAGCTGGAGAGAGAAGGGGCCTAGCTGGGGAGAGAAGGATCCTTACAGGGGAGAGAAGGGTCCTGACTGGGGGGAGAAAGGTCCTAGCTGGGGATAGAAGGGTCCTGGGTGGGGAGAGAAGGGTCCTGTCTGGAGAGAGAAGGGTCCTGGCCAGGGAGAGAAGGGTCCTGGATGGGGAGAGAAGGGTCCCAGCTGGAGAGAGAAGGACCTGGCAGTGGAGAGAAGGGTCCTGGCTGTGGAGAGAAAGGTCATGGCTGGGGATAGAAGGGGCCTGGCTGGGGATAGAAGGGGCCTGACTGGGGAGAGAAAGGTCCTAGCTGGGTAGAGAAGGGTCCTAGCTGGGGGGAGAAGGGTCCTGGCTGTGGAGAGAAGGGGCCGGGCTGGGGAGAAAAGGGTCCTGGCGGGGGAGAGAAGGGTCCTTGCCGGTGAGAGAAGGGTCCTGGCCGGGGAGAGAAGGGGCCTAGATGGAGAGAGAAGGATCCTGGTAGTGGAGAGAAGGGTCCTGGCCGGGGAGAGGAGGGTCCTAGCTGGAGATAGAAGGATCCTTACAGTGGAGAGAAGTGTCCTGGCTGGGGATAGAAGGGGCCTGACTGGGGGGAGAAAGGTCCTAGCTGGGGATAGAAGGGTCCTGACTGGGGGGAGAAAGGTCCTAGCTGGGTAGAGAAGGGTCCTAGCTGGGGGGAGAAGGGTCCTGGCTGTGGAGGGAAGGGTCCTGGCTGGGGAGTGAAGGGTCCTGGCTGGGTCTTGGCTGGGAAGAGAATGGTCCTGGCTGGGGAGAGGATCACATCTGAGGGTTTGCTATGTTTGCGGCCTGAAACCATACATGAAATACAACACCTGGAAAGGAGGAGGCACGGTTGTCTAGTGGAAGGACGCCGGGCTGGTGACCAAAGGGGTTCGGGTTCGAGTCACGTCAAGGCACTGTGTTCTATCTTTTAGCATGATACTTTACTCCGCTTGTTGCAGTCTACTCGGCTGTAAATGAGTATGTGGTTGGGCATTTCTAGAATTGTGGAAGGCTAGCTGTGAGCACCGGCCGTATGTCCCCCAGGGAGTTGAGAAAGATATTGGCTGGTTGCAAAGGCCCTATAACCATGGATAATAATTGGTGAACAGCTTTGAGATGACCTACGAACTAGTTTATGAAAAAGCGGTATATAAGAACCTTGAAATTAAATTTATTATTATAAAGTCCTGTCTTTGTGATAGACAGTTCTTAGATTAATGTTTATTAACCCCAACAAATTCAACAAAACTATTGGCTAAATTTTAACACAGTGAAAGTGCTATACATGGTAAACTGTAGCAGGGCACACCAACCTTTTTCCATTTCCTTGAAGAGGAGCTGGTTGTATTGTGCCTGTTTCAGCTTCATCATCTGGCCAGCACTGTAAATGCGTGCTATGTGTGTAAGGTATGCCCGTTCTCCAGGTTTTAGCTCCGGGTGGGTCAGGAGAGGACTGGACTGGAACCGAGCTGGCAGGGAAAGGCGACTTGATGAGCGCCGAGGGCTCTCCGTTAGCATGCCAATCTGGAATGCTGTCGGGTCGGTGGGTACTCGACATGAAGTATGCCTCTTTGGATTGACAGGGGAACCATCTGTAGGCAGGAGAAATAAATGATATAATATATAATACCAGTAAAGTTATAACTGTATATAATGCTGGACTTTGACCGTATATCTATCCATAATAGGATGAATTCTTTTGGCGTTTTAAGCTGATGTGTTCTATTGGGTTTTATTGCAGATTTTTTGTGCATTTATTTAAATGCAAACTGCCACAGTTTATGTGGATTTTCAGCTTTTGCTGTAAGGAGAATAAAATAAACCATGACTTATGACCTTCACCCTTGACTTGTCACCTTGCATTGGAGGATGGGTGTCTTACCATGAAACTTGGCAGGGGAGTTGGTGCCCCACTCCAGCTCGCTGCAGATCGAGGGTGTATAGCGAGGAGACTGGGAGTTCAGGCACTTCGTGTGGAATTCCTTGTTGACTGGAGTTGATGATCGGGAATGACGGTCAGGGTTAGGGATTCTATGAAAAATTTAACAAAACAGTTTTGATCAGTTTGAAATATGATTAGGCAAGAAAGAAGTCCTAATTAAATTTCTTTGAACAAATGAAGAATTAAACAAATATATCCCTGTAGATAATATCTCCCACTGTAATGTTTAACTATAACATAGTCCAGTACTGTATGTGAAGTTCATGTTTGCTAACCTGCCAGACTCTGCATAAGGTTATTTACCCTTTAGGCGATAGGTATTATAAGCTAACTCACCTCTCGGACTCCTGGTTTGGGTCATTGTGGCCTCGTAACTTGCTCTGCTGTAAAAACAGTTTGAACACATTGTTAAATCTTTCGCAGAAGACCAAGATAAAAGCTACAAATGCCTGCATGATATAATCGACAAGTCTTTAGTGCAAGCAATGGTGTGGACATTAAATACTGCATTTTCTGAACACAGGGGAGATAATAAAATGTCTGGGAACATAATGATGTAATCACTTGTAAAAGATGTGCATTGATTAGGTTGCCTTTCAAGCGTCCTTTAGCTCAGCGGTAGAGCATCGGGCTGGAGAGCCAAGGGTCGCGGGTTTGAGCCCCAGTAATGGCACTATCTTTATCCCTATTCCTCGTCCTACTTACCTTGCGAACTTTGTTGTTCATCATGATGAGCTGCGTGCTGCTGTTACTGATGTCATACACCCCTGCCACTGGGCTTGCTGCGGGCCATGGTCGACCATTATACGGCAACCTGAAACATATAAAATAGACCATAATACATACCTGTGTATGATAGTAATATTGATAGTCTTATTAAATCTATTTACTAGGTGGTGTGTATGACCAGGAAACAGTCATGCTTTACCAGAGACGAGGTTCGTTACCCCTTATTACACGACTGGACACTGCTTTACTTTGCATTTTGAGTCAAATATTTTGACGAATAAAATATATCACTTATAAAGGGCATGTATACTTAGCATATTCACAGGGGATTGACCTTTGCCAAGCCCATAACTGACAAAAGATGTCCAACCATAAGGTCATAGAATCAAAGGACAAGAAATGATCGTTTAATTGACCAACCAATGACACTGGCCTACAACTGATGGTAAACTGTCAGAACATTTAGACACATCTGTAAATGTCATTTCAAAAAACAAAAGGCCCAATGGGCCTGCATCGCTCACCTGGTATTAATCTCACAATTGTAACCTTAAAGTGGACTAAAATAAAGCTACAGGCAAAATATCAGTGTCTTGACTTCAAGTCATTCAGAAGAACCTGTTAAACAATTAAAACATGGACATTAAGTTGAACAAACTTCATATCCCTTCTTCCCAGAATGCAACTTGCCAAAGATCACCACCTTATACCTTTTGTTTATTGAGAAGATGACTTTTAAAGATTTATGCACTATAAACTAGATGTGACCATGAAAGTATGTCAAGGTCATTCACATCAACAAGCAATCACCCTGTATGCTTTAGTTATTCAGAAGAAGTCCTTTAAATATTTCAACATATTTGACCCCTGTGACCTTGAATATGGGCAAAGGTCATTCATTTGAACAAACTTAGTAGCCCTTCATGCCAACATCCTTCTGGCCAATTATCATCACCCTGGACCTTTTGGTTATACAAAAGAAGTTGTTTAAAGGTTTTTAAGACAATTGACCCCTGTGACCTTGAATAAGGACAAAGGTCATTGACTTGAACAAACTTTGTAGCCCTTCATGCTAACATCTTTCTGGCCAATTATCATCACCCTGGACCTTTTGGTTATACAAAAGAAGTTGTTTAAAGCCTTTTAAGACAATTGACTCCATTGACCTTGATTATGAGTGAAGGTCATTTGTTTGAACAAACTTGGTAGCCCTTCATCCCCACATGCTACTGGACAAATTTCATCACCCTGAAGCTTTTGGTTATTCAGAAGAAGTTGTTTAAAGGTTTAAACATATTTGACCCCCCTGTGACCTTGAATATGGGTGAAGGTCATTCATTTAAACAAAACTGGTAGTGCTTCATCCAAGCATAATATTGGCCAAATATCATCATCCTGGGCCCTCTGGTTATTCAGAAGAAGTTGCTTAAAGATTTTAACATATTTGACCCCTGTGACCTTGAAAATGGGCAAAGGTCATTCATTTGAACAAACTTGGTAGCCCTCCATCCCAGCATGCTACTGGCCTAACATCATCAGCCTGGGCCTCTTGGTTATTCAGAAGAAGTTGTATAAAGTAAAAAGTTGACGCCGGACAGACGCCAGACGCTGCACCATGCCATAGCTGACTTAGCCCTCCAGGCCAGGTGAGCTAAACAGTTCCTTGTAAAACCTCATTATAAAAATCTTCGTATAAGCATTACCACCCAACACTCATCATCAAACCTTCCAAATAACAGATCCTGAAAAAATATCTACAACAACTCATGCAACCAACCAGACAACCAAACCCCACCCCAACTTCTTTCACTGCCTGTAACACATTAGGCTGGTTGTTAAATCCCTCCACCCAATCCATTGACACCCATTCACTGCCTGTAACACATAAGGATGGATGTTAAATCCCTCCACGCAATCCATTGACACCCATTCACTGCCTGTAACACATAAGGATGGATGTTAAATCCCTCCGCCCAATCCATTGACACCCATTCACTGCCTGTAGCACATTAGGCTGGATGTTAAATCCCTCCACCCAATCCAATGACACCCATTCACTGCCTGTAACACATTAGGCTGGATGTTAAATCCCTCCATCCAATCCATTGACACCCATTCACTGCCTGTAACACATAAGGATGGATGTTAAATCCCTCCACGCAATCCATTGACACCCATTCACTGCCTGTAACACATAAGGATGGATGTTAAATCCCTCCACGCAATCCATTGACACCCATTCACTGCCTGTAACACATAAGGATGGATGTTAAATCCCTCCACGCAATCCATTGACACCCATTCACTGCCTGTAACACATAAGGATGGATGTTAAATCCCTCCACGCAATCCATTGACACCCATTCACTGCCTGTAACACATTAGGTTGGATGTTTAATCCCTCCACCCAATCCATTGCCACCCATTCACTGCCAGTAACACATTAGGCTGGATGTTAAATCCCTCCATCCAATCCATTGACCCCCATTCACTGCCTGTAACACATTAGGATGGATGTTAAATTCCTCCACCCAATCCATTGCCACCCATTCACTGCCTGTAACACATTAGGATGGATGTTAAATTCCTCCACCCAATCCATTGCCACCCATTCACTGCCTGTAACACATTAGGATGGATGTTAAATCCCCCGCCCAATCCATTGACACCCATTCACTGCCTGTAACACATTAGGCTGGATGTTAAATCCCCCCCCCAAATCATTTACAACCATTCCCTGCCTGTAACACATTAGGGTGGATGTTAAATCCCCCCCCCAAACCATTGACACCCATTGACTGCCTGTAACACATTAGGGTGGATGTTAAATCCCTCCCCCCAATCCATTGACCCCCATCCACTGCCTGTAACACATTAGGCTGGATGTTAAATCCCTCCACCCAATCCATTGCCAGTAACACATTGGGATGTCCATATGTCTCCAGATTAAATCCCCACCCATTCCATCCCTCTATCCCTCCACTACCAGAAACACATTAAGACAGACCACAGCTACAGGTTAACTATGTCAGGGAATGCAGAGATATATTTGTAATGAAATTAACCATACATTGACATTATCGTTCCACGTAACAGAATGCTGAGTTAGATACTGTGTTATCAGCGTTTCTCTTATCTATTGATTGACAGTGACTTGACCCCAGTGAAACCAGTCACATCCCCAAATGGAATTGATTGGGCAATGTTTATAGTGTAGCACAATTATGATACTAGAATATGTGTAGCAAAATTAAACAAACACAATATCACACGGAAATAAGATTGATTTATATTTCATGGCTCAGGTAAAAGCTGAAATTGCTACACCAAATCAGCAGATTTATCAAAGAATTAAATGTAGCGTGAACTAGTGTGAAATGTAGTCCTGTGTATATACTTATAGTCAGGTTATTTACAACACAGACAGGAATCAGCACAGGCATGTTCACTGACCTGGCTAATCTTAATGACATGACAAACTGTATACAGCTGGATGAGTATAAGCATCAAATAATCAAAAATTAATATAACATACAACTCAAATTCATGTGAAAATTAGATTTCAAATGAAACATCAGAAAAATGAAATTCTGCAAATGTTTCACCTTCTTCCATCTAATGTTTTTTTGCATCCTGGAAGACACTGTCCTTTGTAATAAATTAAATCTACAGTATTTTTACCCATCTTGTTTGCAATCAGACAAGTTAAAACATGTCCATTACACATAACTAACGGTACTGTATCAAGATTGTTTAAACAACAGCTTGAAAAAAAGAAAACTATATATGTAATTATGGAAATAACCACAGAAATAACCAGAATATAGTATTGTGAAACATGTCTTATCTAACAACTTGTGGGACACAACATATTGGTCAGAATAACCTGTCTAATCTGTCACTCAGAGGGACACAACATATTGGTCATAATAACCTGTCTAATCTGTGACTCAGAGGAACACAACATATTGGTCAGAATAACCTGTCTAATCTGACATCCAGTGAGACACAACATATTGGTCAGAATAACCTGTCTAATCTGACACCTAGTGGGACAACATATTGGTCAGAATAACCTGTCTAATCGGACTCCTAGTGGGACACAACATATTGGTCAGAATAAACTGTCTAATCTGTCACTCAGAGGAACACAACATATCGGTCAGAATAACCTGTCTAATCTGACACCCAGCAAGACAACATTGGTCAGATTAACCTGCCTAATCTGACACCTAGTGGGTCACAACATATTGGTCAGAATAACCTGTCTAATCGGACTCCTAGTGGGACACAACATATTGGTCAGAATACCCTGTCTAATCTGACACCTAGTGGGACATCATATTGGTCAGAATAACCTGTCTAATCTGACATGCAGCAAGACAACATTGGTCAGAATAACCTGTCTAATCTGACACCTAGTGGGACAACATATTGGTCAGAATAACCTGTCGAATCTGACATCCAGCAAGACAACATTGGTCAGATTAACCTGCCTAATCTGACACCCTGTGGAACACAGGTCATTGACATGATGTGCTTGTATGCAGGTCTTATTTGGCAGTTTTCATTAGAAATATAATTACATCATGTCTGATTCAGCAAAATGTCAGAAAACTTTATATAACCTCTATTTGATGTCACAAAAGATGTATTCAGGGGATTTCATCTTCATTCAATAGCAATCTATCCTTATTCCTAATGCAGCAGAAATTAAATTCAAAATGAATTTACACTCAAAGATAATTAGAAAGTTTTCACTATGAAGCATACCAAATGATATTTAATGCATTTTATACTATAATACAGTAATTACAAACAGGCCCATACAATCAACTTACTGTAAATTAACAATCCTAGCCTGTGTTTCTACAAAAGCTCAGTGGGGCTGGTTGTAGATAAGGTCAACCACAGTACTTGTGTATCTGACAGTTTGATTAAAATGCTTTATTTAACTTTTGCAGAAACCAATTTAAAAGAACAAGAAAATCAGTTTCCATATTACTTAGAGCTTACACAACAATGCATATTGAACAAAAGCAATTGACTCTACAGCCATTGTAAGCAATTTTGACTCTACAGCCATTGTAAGCAATTTCTCTTTCCTTATAACAAATTAAGGATTTTCAGGGGAGATAACTCATACACTTTAGAAATAAAAAAAGAAATATACCTAATTAAATTGAGACTGATTGTGTTACTATTTATATTCAAGCTGTTTAATGTATAAACATATTTTTAAAGATCAATTATTGATAATGTTAAGATTTGTAAACTTATGTTTTGTATATACATATTGGGAGAGAAATTTTATCCTTGTAATGTACATACTCTTTTTAATTTTATTGATAATTTTAAATGGCTACATTTAGTAATTAAATTATATGAGGAAAGAAATTTTAAGATTAAATGGTTATACTGGTATATGCTTTTTGGCTTTAAATTTTCCTTAAAAATTTATTCGAGGTACAAAGAACCTCAAATTTAGTAAATTATATTTAAACATTACTTTGCCGGTAATGTAATTGTTTTAAAGCAAATCTGTTGGTAATTTGTTTTAAGAATTAAGAGTCCTCACAAGTACAGGTAACGTGTCAAGCTCAGGATCAAAATGGTTATTCGATTCCCTGACCTTAGAATTTCAATAGAACTCATAGAATTTCTAGCTACTGAAAATGAACACGGTAGGACGGGTAGTGTTTTACAATACAGTGGAAAAGAACCAATCAAAAATCACTTTTGTATATACAGATGACAAAGATGTATATATAATAACTTTGATGCAGATTTGATCTGCCAATATTGTTGTGACAGTATTCGAAATAATACCTCCCATGGAATGAGAAATTAAACCCAGTGTCGTTGTTCTCAAGTAAAGTACATCCACAATCAAATCAATACCAGATTATACCATAATCTTTGGTGGGCAGTAAATGTTCAAATATTTGTACGTCCAGTTCATTTCGGACACATCCTCACACTGTTGACATAACCGATTCATTACCTGGTCATTACTTTACGGAGAAATTTACCTGGACGTGGATTACACATAATCAACTAGGTCTGCCGAGTAATTGGAAATGAAACATATATGGATTGACAGGTGCTCTGGGACCAGTAATGGGAAATTAATGGTATAATGTTTCATTTGTGATAAGAGTTGAAAATATCTTTTTTAATTTCTCAGTAATAACCATACTTCATTGAACATCCGTGGATATTATCACTTAAATTGAATTAATGTATTTTATTCAAACTAATTCTGAGTGAATTAAACCAAGATGAAGCAATTATAGACCAAATTTATAACATACCAACCTGTAATAACAAACTTCAATAACATGAAACCTTTTTTTACTGACATCTATAACATGACATCCTGTTATTACCAACATTTATAACATGACAATCTCCATTTACTGACATCTACAACATGACAGCCTGTTATTACCAATATTTATAACATGGCAACCTCCATTTACTGATATCTACAACATGACAGCCTGTTATTACCAACATTTATAACATGACAACCTGTGAAAACAAACCTCTATAACATGGCAACCTGTGTTAACCGACATCTTTAACATGACAACCAGCGTTAACCAACCTCTTTAACATGACAACCTTTTTTTACTGACATCTATAACATGACATCCTGTGTTTATCAACATTTGTTATATGACAACCTCCATTTACTGACATCTACAACATGACAGCCTGTTATTACAAACATTTATTATATGACAACCTCCTTTTACTGACATCTACAACATGACAGCCTGTTATTACCAACATCTATAACATGACAACCTGTGAAAACAACCCCTATATCATGACAACCTGTGTTAACCGACATCTTTAACATGACAACCATCGTTAATCAACCTCTATAACATGACAACTTCTGTTTACTGACATATATAACATGGCAGCTTGTGTTAACCAACCTCTATAACATGCTAACCTGTGTTTACCAAACTCTTTAAAATGACAACCTATGTTAACCAAACTCTTTAAAATGACAACCTATGTTAAGTGACATAAAAAAACATAACAATTAACCTCTGTTTACTGAGATCTTTAACATGATGACCTGTGTTAGCCAACCTTTATAAAGTGACAACCAGTGCTAATCAACCTTTATAATATGACAACCTCTGTTAACTGACCTATATAACATAACAACCTCTGTTTACTGACCTCTTTAACATGGCAGCCTCTGTTTACTGATCTCTATAACACGATAACCTCTGTTTACTGGCATCTTTAAAATGAAAATATGTGTCAACTGACCTCTACACCATGTCAACTTATGTTTACTAACCTCTATAGCATGACATTTCTGTTTACTGACCTCTTTAATATGACAATGTCTGTTTACCAACATTTACTGAGATTGTTGAATGAATCTCTATTTGAAGTTTTCCCCTATCATATACTCATGAGTTAATATTATTTTTATAACAGCTAGGAACTGTTATACCCCTGAACCATAATACATACATAAAATACTCTGTGTTCATTCTTTTATCACATTGACAACATGTCTTGAGGTGAAAGTTGCCAAGTTGAAGGTCTCTGTAATATATTAATGTTGTCTATCACCTGTGCTGCTGTGAAGGGACCTAAATCACCGAATAGCACCCATTATGTCACTATGTAGTCCTAAGGTAGCATTCTGTGTGTGGGAGTGTCACTCTTGTCCCGAGGTACGGCACCCTGTTGGTGTGAGAGTGCGATATCAGAATACCAGGTACTACTTGCTGGGTATATTTGTTTTGTGATTAGAAACCAAAAGAAACTTAAAGCAGATATACCATAAAGTGAATGTACCAAACTTCTAAAGTAGCCTACAGATACAAACTGCTACATAGGTCAGTACATCATTTAATGTTTGTTTTTGGTAAATGTTTAATGTGTAAACCAACAAATACGGTATCACAAAAACATGTAAGCTATGTAATTATGTAGATAATTGGGTAACGGCTCACACCCCAAAAGCCGTATCAGCCCGCAAAACCTGTATCACACCCCTTTTGGAATTTTTTCGTTTTTCAATATTTCAAAAGAAAAATAGATTATAGGTAGTAGCTTTTATTAGTAAGTAACATGCCTTTTTCCATATCACACCCAAGATCAACCCTCGACCAATATCAGCCCTCGGGCCTTCGACCAATATCAGCCCTCGGGCCTTCGACCAATATCAGCCCTCGGGCCTTCGGCCCTTGTGCTGATATCGCAGTCTCGGGTTGATACTGGGTGTGATATGGAAAAAGGCATGTATTATTCTCTATGTAATCTGATGGTTGTTATTACTTCAGTCGAGATATAGTACAATAATCTACAGTGTTCCGACGTCTGTATAGGACAGCCGTTGAGAAATTTCAGTTTTTAATTTTGCTCTAGTAAACATGACATAGGATGGAAAGACAGGAAAGATTAGTGAGGACGGGGAATTCAGACACTTAAACATACAACAGATTTAATGACTGTTTGCTTTTGAACGCTCTCCAATCCATCTGAACAAATAAAAGTTTTAAGTCAGATTTGGCATGACATCAAAGAAAATCACATAAATATGTGATGAATGTCTACACAAAATCAGTTTATGTTGAAGTTATGGAAGTTTTTATATTACTCAACCAAAAGAAAACTAGCCAGATAAGCATGTATGTGGTTGTATTTCAGCCACACAGACCTTCAATTCCCCGCCACCACAATCCCCCCTCCCATCCAGTTGGGGTCCAATAGTCATCGATCATCAATGCTTGAGCTGGTTCCCAGAAGTGTCAGTAGCATGCTGTAGTTTGTTAACCTCCTTTACATGTTGCTGCCTACTTGAACAACTGGGTAGACTGGATATGAATAGCACTTAAGGATTCCTCAGCTACACAGCGTTTAATTAACCATAAATGTCTCCTTATATATTTACACTCAAGTATTACTCGGTTAACACAGAACAGAAGTAGACTAGTCTCGTCTGATGGGACGAGGAAATGTAACACAGGTCAGACAGAGATTCAAACCCATGGCCTCAAGCACTCACGACAGAGGCTGTACAGATTCTGCTGTTTATTCAACAGTGATCTATCAGATCCACTACACAAGCACACATGATAATAAACCAGAGTTTAAATCTGCACAAGTTGATAGTCAATATGTATTTCATAATGAGATCCCCCTATGTAAGCCTTCAGTTTGGTACAGCCATCATGTAAGATATTAAGGATCTCTGTCCCACTGCACTGCCATTTTTCCTATACACAGTAACCTCCCCTTAAAGTCCATTTGGATATAACTGTAGCACATTTTGGCTCGACCACTTCCGTTGTCTAGGTAACTCAATCAGTTTCAGCGATAAAAGAACAATCTGAAGTCCAGGGTTCAAATCCCTGTCTGGTCCCACACAATATTTTACGGTCAGAACATGTTTGTTGAGTATATTTCGTTTATTTCATCTCATTGTGTTTTCATTAAAGCCCTGCAATGTATACTTTTCTTTTAACAAACAATTTAGCAAAGTGATACTCATTTTGTAAAAATAAGTTTACAATGCATAGTTGAAGTTTTTGAGGATGATACGGGAATCATTAACCCCACTTTATCCACCTAGTGTCTCATACACATTCTTAAAGTTTAACTTGTCTTTTAATTATGATATATATATATATCTTTTTAAGACATATCTTTTTTCAAACACAAAACTAAGACCCTTATAGCCATTTTTAGTTTTACTTTGAAGCTGTATTTATGAATCAGTATAAAAAGGCATATATACAGATATGGACACCTGTCATGATGTCTCAGATTGCAGTGTTTGGAATATTTCAGGGTACAAAGTGTCCTTATAATGAGAAAGAACACACAGGTGGGGTATTGCTTGTATTGTATTCCTAAGCAATTGGTCTTTTAAATGCATTTATAAATTTTCTGCAAAACATTACTTATCATGTTTTATGTGTACAACATTATGACACAATACAATCAATAGAATAAGGGGAGATAATAACAGTATAGGGGTCCGGAGATTATTGTATAAGGTCATAATGTTGTAACAAACACATTAAAAGTATGTGTAATCGCCTGGAGATGGTCATCAGGTTTTAAAAAGTAAGCGATAGTCATGTATAATTGTCGTGCCTACATATTTAAACAATACACAAAGACTTCCTAAGACTGAACTATATTTATGTATGAACAGTGTTACTTCAAAGCATGTAAAAAAAACTACATGTACGTAAAGGTTTTGTGCTACTTGTAATTGAAAAACTGACCTTGAAAGTATTGACTATAGGGACTATGGTAACACAAATATTTCTGATCGGTAGCAGAAATAAAGATGGCTATATTCAAGTTATTTCGCCACTAGTTCCAAGGAATCAATTATGCTGTTTGACTTCTCAGTAAAACACACAGCTAGCATACAGTGCTTGTCATCAAACCTCATACAAAGAATTTGTTTCCATACCACAAGTTTATCACATATATAGAAGAGTATTAAAGGCAAGCTGAATATAACAAAGGTAGGCCACATTGATTTTTGTCTGTTTAAAGCAAATCTCTGAGGCTTAGAAGTCAGACACATCCAGGTTTAAGTAGGAGTGGGGAAAAATGGATTGACCCTGAGCCTTAGCCACCAGCATTTCTATCCATCTAGTACATCCATCTTTTTTTACATAAAGGTCACCCAAATTCTTGATATCAAGGTCACCCATTTTTTTTATATAAAGGTCACCCATATTCTTGATATCAAGGTCACCCATTTTTTTTATATAAAGGTCACCCATATTCTTCAAATTATGTCACCCAAACTGTTGATGCACACTCCACCAACTGAGATCTTTCAATAACAGTCAGCCAAGTCCATTTTTGCCCAACTCATTCCTGTTTCAACACAAGTCTTAAAATAATCCCTGACACATCATGCAAGTCACTTAAGACTTGACATGACCTCCTCAGGCAAAAACCTCGCTCGACCTTCTAGGGGTATTTCATACATGTTACAACATACACCATATTTCTTTAGAGTTGTTGAATAATACTTCTGTCAATGCTTTCACTTTACAAAACCTGAGAAATATCACCAATTTGTCCACAGTTTTAATCTGTTTTCTTAAATACTATAAACTTACAATGCTGGTGACGATGAAGTTGGAATATAAAGATAATCTAATCTTAGAAAAACCAGTTTTGCACTGATCTTCAGTTTCAAGAACATGTAAAAGATAACTGAAGTCACCTATTGATTTCCTTGATAAGTAGACCTACATATTTATGCAGACAGGAAGAACTGTCCACATAAACCAACTGACACTGGACAGCTCCATGCATTATACATGTACACCTAATCCCTTATGTATCCCCAACAACACATTGAGCAGGAACACCTTACAAGGTTTATACCTACCATGGTCCAAAAGGTAAACAATGTTAGTTATAGCTGCCATGAGACATAACAAATTAGATTCCATGTTCTAAGAGTTAAAATGCAAAGGGGCAAGACCAGAATTCAAACCCTGACCTCCGTTCACATTACAGTCGCCATAACCAAACCCTGAACCTCCGTTCACATTACAGTCGCCCTAACCAAACACTGAACCTCCGTTCACATTACAGTCGCCTTAACCAAACCGTGAACCTCCGTTCACATTACAGTCGCCCTAACCAAACGAGCTACATGATCAGCGTTAACATCCCGGAATGTTCCCTAAACAGTTACATATCCAAAGCAATACCATGGAGAGGGTAGTACTGTATGTATGGACATATCTGAAACAAAACTATGGAGAGGGTAGTACTGTATGTATGGACATATCTGAAGCAATACTATGGAGAGGTAGTACTGTATGTATGGACATATCTGAAGCAATACTATGGAGAGGGTAGTACTGTATGTATGGACATATCTGAAGCAATACCATGGAGAGGGTAGTACTGTATGTATGGACATATCTGAAGCAATACTATGGAGAGGGTAGTACTGTATGTATGGACATATCTGAAGCAATACTATGGAGAGGGTAGTACTGTATGTATGGACATATCTGAAGCAATACTATGGAGAGGGTAGTACTGTATGTATGGACATATCTGAAGCAATACTATGGAGAGGGTAGTACTGTATGTATGGACATATCTGAAGCAATACTATGGAGAGGGTAGTACTGTATGTATGGACATATCTGAAGCAATACTATGGAGAGGGTAGTACTGTATGTATGGACATATCTGAAGCAATACTATGGAGAGGGTAGTACTGTATGTATGGACATATCTGAAGCAATACTATGGAGAGGGTAGTACTGTATGTATGGACATATCTGAAGCAATACTATGGAGAGGGTAGTACTGTATGTATGGACATATCTGAAGCAATACTATGGAGAGGGTAGTACTGTATGTATGGACATATCTGAAGCAATACTATGGAGAGGGTAGTACTGTATGTATGGACATATCTGAAGCAATACTATGGAGAGGGTAGTACTGTATGTATGGACATATCTGAAGCAATACTATGGAGAGGGTAGTACTGTATGTATGGACATATCTGAAGCAATACTATGGAGAGGGTAGTACTGTATGTATGGACATATCTGAAGCAATACTATGGAGAGGGTAGTACTGTATGTATGGACATATCTGAAGCAATACTATGGAGAGGGTAGTACTGTATGTATGGACATATCTGAAGCAATACTATGGAGAGGGTAGTACTGTATGTATGGACATATCTGAAGCAATACTATGGAGAGGGTAGTACTGTATGTATGGACATATCTGAAGCAATACTATGGAGAGGGTAGTACTGTATGTATGGACATATCTGAAGCAATACTATGGAGAGGGTAGTACTGTATGTATGGACATATCTGAAGCAATACTATGGAGAGGGTAGTACTGTATGTATGGACATATCTGAAGCAATACTATGGAGAGGGTAGTACTGTATGTATGGACATATCTGAAGCAATACTATGGAGAGGGTAGTACTGTATGTATGGACATATCTGAAGCAATACTATGGAGAGGGTAGTACTGTATGTATGGACATATCTGAAGCAATACTATGGAGAGGGTAGTACTGTATGTATGGACATATCTGAAGCAATACTATGGAGAGGGTAGTACTGTATGTATGGACATATCTGAAGCAATACTATGGAGAGGGTAGTACTGTATGTATGGACATATCTGAAGCAATACTATGGAGAGGGTAGTACTGTATGTATGGACATATCTGAAGCAATACTATGGAGAGGGTAGTACTGTATGTATGGACATATCTGAAGCAATACTATGGAGAGGGTAGTACTGTATGTATGGACATATCTGAAGCAATACTATGGAGAGGGTAGTACTGTATGTATGGACATATCTGAAGCAATACTATGGAGAGGGTAGTACTGTATGTATGGACATATCTGAAGCAATACTATGGAGAGGGTAGTACTGTATGTATGGACATATCTGAAGCAATACTATGGAGAGGGTAGTACTGTATGTATGGACATATCTGAAGCAATACTATGGAGAGGGTAGTACTGTATGTATGGACATATCTGAAGCAATACTATGGAGAGGGTAGTACTGTATGTATGGACATATCTGAAGCAATACTATGGAGAGGGTAGTACTGTATGTATGGACATATCTGAAGCAATACTATGGAGAGGGTAGTACTGTATGTATGGACATATCTGAAGCAATACTATGGAGAGGGTAGTACTGTATGTATGGACATATCTGAAGCAATACTATGGAGAGGGTAGTACTGTATGTATGGACATATCTGAAGCAATACTATGGAGAGGGTAGTACTGTATGTATGGACATATCTGAAGCAATACTATGGAGAGGGTAGTACTGTATGTATGGACATATCTGAAGCAATACTATGGAGAGGGTAGTACTGTATGTATGGACATATCTGAAGCAATACTATGGAGAGGGTAGTACTGTATGTATGGACATATCTGAAGCAATACTATGGAGAGGGTAGTACTGTATGTATGGACATATCTGAAGCAATACTATGGAGAGGGTAGTACTGTATGTATGGACATATCTGAAGCAATACTATGGAGAGGGTAGTACTGTATGTATGGACATATCTGAAGCAATACTATGGAGAGGGTAGTACTGTATGTATGGACATATCTGAAGCAATACTATGGAGAGGGTAGTACTGTATGTATGGACATATCTGAAGCAATACTATGGAGAGGGTAGTACTGTATGTATGGACATATCTGAAGCAATACTATGGAGAGAGTAGTACTGTATGTATGGACATATCTGAAGCAATACTATGGAAAGGGTAGTACTGTATGTATGGACGTATCTGAAGCAATACTATGGAGAGGGTAGTACTGTATGTATGGACATATCTGAAGCAATACCATGGAGAGGGAATTACTGTATGTATGGACATATCTGAAGCAATATTATGGAGAGGGTAGTATTGTATGTATGGACATATCTGAAGCAATACTATGGCGAGGGTAGTACTATATGTATGGACATATCTGAAGCAATACATGGAGAGGTAGTACTGTATGTATGGACATATCTGAAGCAATACTATGGCGAGGGTAGTACTATATGTATGGACATATCTGAAGCAATACTATGGAGAGGTAGTACTGTATGTATGGACATATCTGAAGCAAAACTATGGAGAGGTAGTACTGTATGTATGGACACATCTGAAGCAAAACTATGGAAAGGGTAGTACTGTATGTATGGACATATCTGAAGCAATACTATGGAGAGGGTAGTACTGTATGTATGGACATATCTGAAGCAATACTATGGAGAGGGTAGTACTGTATGTATGGACATATCTGAAGCAATACTATGGAGAGGGTAGTACTGTATGTATGGACATATCTGAAGCAATACTATGGAGAGGGTAGTACTGTATGTATGGACATATCTGAAGCAATACTATGGAGAGGGTAGTACTGTATGTATGGACATATCTGAAGCAATACTATGGAGAGGGTAGTACTGTATGTATGGACATATCTGAAGCAATACTATGGAGAGGGTAGTACTGTATGTATGGACATATCTGAAGCAATACTATGGAGAGGGTAGTACTGTATGTATGGACATATCTGAAGCAATACTATGGAGAGGGTAGTACTGTATGTATGGACATATCTGAAGCAATACTATGGAGAGGGTAGTACTGTATGTATGGACATATCTGAAGCAATACTATGGAGAGGGTAGTACTGTATGTATGGACATATCTGAAGCAATACTATGGAGAGGGTAGTACTGTATGTATGGACATATCTGAAGCAATACCATGGAGAGGGTAGTACTGTATGTATTGAGGCCCACTGTAAACATTCCTATTGTTCTTTTGCAGTAGGACAGGTATCCTTTAGAGATAAATAACATTTAGGGATTGAATATCGACAGTAGATATCATGGCCATATGTTTACATTGCCACTGCAACTTTCTCTATAAGCAATTACCATCAGAAATAGTATGCATAGGGCTATGTACATAAATTGATTAGCATCACTTTGAAGCTTCCCCTCCAGTCTTGAATAACATGAGACAAATTAACTGTTAGAAGCAAACATTTTGGTGACATATAGTTTGGACTGTTCAAGGAATCGAGTATGCAATGATGACACTGACACTTAACCATTGAAAATTGGGAATACTTATGTGTAGATCAATATCAAACATAAAATTTAGAATGTAAATATATGTATCGAACAGCACTTTTCAATGTTCATACCAGCATGAACATTGAATAAATGCCATTCAATCCTTAGATGAGTACAATTCGACACCTTGCATGCATATATATTGTAATACTATGGCGGTAATCCTCAGCCATTATACCTAGGCATAACATCTACCAAAATGCCACTCAATCTTGGATCCGAGTAGGACTACATTTGTTATGCGTATAATAACATTTTCTGATTTTCCTGTGAGATTTTCACGATGATGATGGTGTAATAAGGTACAATGTTGTGTAAAGGTTTGTATTTAATCCCTTCACGATCATAAACATTCGCTACCTCCAACTTTTCTCACGTTAAACAGAAATACATCAGATGTCCTTAAACCTTTGAGTTTGTTACTGAATTTTTCATTTTATGTAAATTAGATGACATGGTGCAGCATTGTGAGAATTGTCAGAGGACATGACCCACACTGAGTATTGATAAATTGAATAGCACTATGACAGTCGTGTACCGTCCCGACTTAGTCGCCCTGCCTTACACACCCATTAGACCCGAAAAGCAGATAAACCATCTCCTAAGATAGCGATGATATTGTGAATCACCGGGATTTCTCAACCATACAATGTGATTAAAGCACTCATTGTCTACACGACCGTTCTACAGCTAGTGAGCTTTGATCTGTGTGAATTGTAAATAGCCGGGATTTTTTTTACATAGGTAGTAATTAAGTATAACCTATTATACTTGTACATTTTAATTCTTTGACATACATTTTATATGTTTATAATTTCAGTGATCATGAAACCGATATGAAAACCACCAAAATATTGATTACATACATGGTTTATCTACAGAGTTTTACAAACAACACAATTTGCTTTATAGCCCAAGGTCAGATAAATATACTCAGAACTTTCTGCAAATTTGTAAACAATCATAATGTTTCTGTGAAGAATATATTTCCAACAGTACCATTTCTATGTTTGTAACTTTATGACTTGCATGATAACTTATGATTTGACTACATAATGGAGTAAGGTTTATTTAAAAAGCACTACAATATTAGGTTTTAACATGCAAGAAAATGGTTATGTCATGATGTTCTTCAGTCATCAATATATATTGTACAGTGATTAAATAAAATGTGAGAGCAGAATGTACATTCATGATAGGATACGTATATACATTGTAACACATTGTAAAATATAAGTTTACACTGTAGAATGTGCATGACATATAAGGGGTTTTATTTTTTCACTTAATCAAAACAAATGAATCATATTCAATATAATCAGGTTGAACTTAAGTCTGAAAGTTTCCTTTCTTGAGGTGAGTAAAAGTAAACAAACTTTCCTTGTCAATAAATAAATCGAAGATCATCAAATCCTCTAATCATGACCTGGGGGTTGCTGTTGAACAGAAATTATAACCTTATCATCATGTTTACCTTTTGTAGCGTTTTGAGAGTTCCTCGGAGGTAGTGCCAGCCTTGGTGGGCGTTGACCGTCGGTTGAGTCCCGGGGTGTAAAACAGCGTGCCCGGGTACAAAGACGTCATGATTGGTGTTTGATCTCAGCGACACCTACAACCATAATCCAAACAACAATTTCAACAACATATCTTACACGTGGTGATGGTGTTAGGGCACTTAACATACTAGTCATGGAAACATCACACATAAACACTTACTGGTTGTGATACAGAACCTTTCTATAATTACACTGACATTCCAAACAATTTTTACTATGACATTCCAAACAGTATTTACAATGATATTACAAACAATATTTACTATGACATTCCAAACAGTATTTACAATGGCATGCCAAACAATATTTACTATGAATTTCTAAACAATAATATAATGACATTGTAACAACATACCAGACATGTAGTCAAGAAAAAGACCTTGGGTTTCCCACATGTGACATGTGACAGTATCTGTCAGATCGATGTTCACATTATAATTAACAGATCATCCTGTAGTAATCAGACTGGTTATGTTGCAGGATTTGTGATTACTTTAGCAGAATTATCTAATTATAGATAACAATAAACGTTGATACAGCTTGTTGTGTTTACTGTGGTATTACACCACAATGGATGAGTGCGCTGATCAAATACTCTCTCATTTCTGTGATCAATACGGCCGGAAGCTGATTCAAATCAGTAATTAAACAATTGTTTTATGTTACAATCACAGCACCACAGACTCTCCCTGACAGCACCAATCAATTACCTTATGTATCAGAAGTTTTTGTGTGATTGATTGACGTTATGTCCTCCGAGGATTTTTTTTTATTATTTTGGTCTGCTGCATCAAAACCGATTTAATTCCCAAAGGATTCAAAACATTTTTATAAATAACTTCATAAAGACGGAGAGAGGATGTTTAATGGAAGCTTCACATGTGAATATAACATTCAGTATACTTTTACTACAGTGAAGATGTTTTTATCAAATAAATAATTTCTGATATGTCACTTGTAGGAATGTAACAGATTTATACATGTGTAGAACAAATGTTTGAGATTCTTGCAATACTATATAAGCAGGTAAATGATTGTATAAAAGCCGAAGAATAAGAGGGGAAATACAGCTTTACTGGCAAGCTAAACAAGCTTGTTAGTGATGTGGTATAATGATGACCCGGGGACCTACTGTTTACCAACATCAAGTGTGGTCAGTGGCTGGATTGGTGCCTGCTCACACCTTACAATATCGATCGAGTTCTCTATCATTCTGTAAGGTGAAAACTTAGATATCCTGTATGGTAAATGAAACAGTTATGAGTAAAGCCTCTGTCATTCATCTTACTATCGGCCGAAATCAAACATTATAATTTGTCACAATGGGAACCCTTGTTCTAATTTCTACCATTGATGTATCATTAACTACTTATGACGGTGTGTACTTAATTACATTATGCAGGTCTCGGTGGGAATGAGCGGTCGTGAGCATATCCTACACGGGGTATCGGCTGTAATCTGTGGTTCAGTCGTGGCATTAGGAACGTCAGACAGGTGTTGACAGGTGAGCCCTTACAGATATAATGCCTGTCCATTATTACACCTAGAGTTGCCCTGTCAAAGTCAATGGGTTTTGGAAGCATTGTTAGTATAAATAAAAAAAGTCTATTAACTAAAATTCAATTTTCACCAAAAACTTAACAAGTACCTTGTACTAAGTAATACCAAATATTTGTTTTCATTTATCTTTTTGGAATCCTTCACATAAGCAACGTTAGTTAGAATGTCCCCTTTCTACCCTCACCATCAACAACGTTAGTTAGAATGTCCCCTTTAACACTGGTGGACCCTTACCGTGTATTTTTTTCATTTTTTCGTTTAATTTTCAAAAATCGTTTAGTTGTTCTCTTTTTGTGTGTATTTTTTGGATTATAGTTTATATTTGACGAGTCACCGTTTATTGTTTAAACCGACGTTTATTCTTCGCAGACTTGTGTTTAGTTTTGAGTATAACA